>NW_027275160.1:0-66466 GCF_030028105.1 Mobula birostris
CATGCCCTGAATCTCGTGCCCTGAAACTCCTGCACTGAAACACCTGCCCTGAATCTCCTGCCCTGAAAATGAAGCCCTGAATCTCATGCCCTGAATCTCATGCCCTGAAACTCATGCCCTGAAACTCATGCCCTGAATCTCCTGTCCTGAAACTCATGCCCTGAATCTCATGCCCTGAATCTCATGCCCTGAAACTCCTGCACTGAAACACCTGCCCTGAATCTCCTGCCCTGAAAATCATGCCCTGAATCTCATGCCCTGAATCTCATGCTCTGAAACTCATGCCCTGAATCTCATGCCCTGAAACTCCTGCACTGAAACTCATGCCTTGAATCTCATATCCTGAAACTCACGCCCTGAATCTCATGCCCTGAATCTCATGCCCAGAAACTCCTGCACTGAAACACCTGCCCTGAATCTCCTGCCCTGAAAATCATGCCCTGAAACTCAAACCCTGAATCTCCTGCCCTGAAACTCATGCACTGAAACTCATGCCCTGAATCACATGCCCTAAAACTCCTGCCCTGAATCATCTGCCCAGAAACTCATGCCCTGAATTACATGCCCTGAAATTCCTGCCCTGAATCTCATGCCCTGAAACTCATGCCCTGAATCTCATGCCCTGAAACTCCTGCCCTGAAACTCATGCAGTGAAACTCAAGCCCTGAATTTCATGCCTTGAAACTCCTGTCCTGAATCTCATGCCCTGAAACTCATGCCCTGAATCTCATGCCCTGAAACTCCTGCACTGAAACTCATGCCATGAATCTCATATCCTGAAACTCACGCCCTGAATTACATACCCTGAAACTCCTGCCTTGAAACGCATGCCCTGAAACTCATTCCCTGAATCTCCTTTCCTAAAACTCATGCCCTGAATCTCATGCCCTGAATCTCATGCCCTGAAATTCCTGCACTGAAACTCATACCCTGAATCTCATGCCCTGAATCTCATGCTCTGAAACTCGTGCACTGAATCTCATGCCCTCAAGTTCCTGCACTGAAACTCATGCCCTGAATCTCATGCCCTGAAACTCATGCCCTGAACCTCATGCCCTGAAACTCAAGCCCTGAATCTCATGCCCTGAAACTCATGCCCTAAATCACATACCCTGAAACTCCTGCCCTGAAACTCATGCACTGAATCTCATGCTCTGAACCACATGCCCTAAAACTAATGCCCTGAATCATCTGCCCAGAAACTCATGCCCTGAATTACATGCCCTGAAACACCTGCCCTGAATCTCATGCCCTGAAACTCACGCCCTGAATCACATGCCCTGAAACTCCTGCCCTGAAACTCATGCCCTGAAACTCATGCCCTGAAACTCATGCCCTGAATCTCCTGTCCTGAAACTCATGCCCTGAATCTCATGCCCTGAATCTCATGCCCTGAAACGCCTGCACTGAAACACCTGCCCTGAATCTCCTGCCCTGAAAATGAAGCCCTGAATCTCATGCTCTAAAACTCGTGCACTGAATCTTATGCCCTCAATTAACTGCACTGAAACTCATGCCCTGAATCTCATGCCCTGAAACTCATGCCCTGAACCTCATGCCCTGAAACTCAAGCCCTGAATCTCATGCCCTGAAACTCTTGCCCTGAAACTCCTGCACTGAAACTCATGCCATGAATCTCATATCCTGAAACTCATGCCCTGAATCTCATGCCCTGAATCTCATGCCCTGAAACTCCTGCACTGAAACACCTGCCCTGAATCTCCTGCCCTGAAAATCATGCCCTGAAACTCAAGCCCTGAATCTCATGCACTGAAACTCATGCCCTAAATCTCATACCCTGAATCTCCTGCCCTGAAACTCATGCACTGAAACTCATGCCCTGAATCACATGCCCTAAAACTCCTGCCCTGAATCATCTGCCCAGATACTCATGCCCTGAATTACATGACCTGAAATTCCTGCCCTGAATCTCATGCCCTGAAACTCATGCCCTGAATCTCATGCCCTGAAACTCCTGCCCTCAAGCTCATGCGGTGAAACTCAAGCCCTGAATTTCATGCCTTGAAACTCCTGTCCTGAATCTCATGCCCTGAAACTCATGCCCTGAATCTCATGCCCTGAAACTCCTGCACTGAAACTCATGCCATGAATCTCATATCCTGAAACTCACGCCCTGAATTACATACCCTGAAACCCCTGCCTTGAAACGCATGCCCTGAAAATCATTCCCTGAATCTCCTGTCCTAAAACTCATGCCCTGAATCTCATGCCCTGAAATTCCTGCACTGAAACACCTGCCCTGAATCTCCTGCCCTGAAACTCATGCCCAGAATCTCATGCCCTGAATCTCATGCCCTGAAACTCGTGCACTGAATCTCATGCCCTCAAGTTCCTGCACTAAAGCTCATGCCCTGAATCTCATGCCCTGAACCTCATGCCCTGAAACTCAAGCCCTGAATCTCATGCCCTGAAACTCTGCCCTAAATCACATACCCTGAAACTCCTGCCCTGAAACTCATGCACTGAATCTCATGCCCTGATCCACATGCCCTAAAACTAATGCCCTGAATCATCTGCCCAGAAACTCATGCCCTGAATTACATGCCCTGAAATACCTGCCCTGAATCTCATGCCCTGAAACTCATGCCCTGAATCTCATGCCCTGAACCTCATGCCCTGAAACTCAAGCCCTGAATCTCATGCCCTGAAACTCATGCCCTAAATCACATACCCTGAAACTCCTGCCCTGAAACTCATGCACTGAATCTCATGCTCTGAACCACATGCCCTAAAACTAATGCCCTGAATCATCTGCCCAGAAACTCATGCCCTGAATTACATGCCCTGAAACACCTGCCCTGAATCTCATGCCCTGAAACTCACGCCCTGAATCACATGCCCTGAAACTCCTGCCCTGAAACACATGCCCTGAAACTCATGCCCTGAAACTCATGCCCTGAATCTCCTGTCCTGAAACTCATGCCCTGAATCTCATGCCCTGAATCTCATGCCCTGAAACGCCTGCACTGAAACACCTGCCCTGAATCTCCTGCCCTGAAAATGAAGCCCTGAATCTCATGCTCTAAAACTCGTGCACTGAATCTTATGCCCTCAATTAACTGCACTGAAACTCATGCCCTGAATCTCATGCCCTGAAACTCATGCCCTGAACCTCATGCCCTGAAACTCAAGCCCTGAATCTCATGCCCTGAAACTCTTGCCCTGAAACTCCTGCACTGAAACTCATGCCATGAATCTCATATCCTGAAACTCATGCCCTGAATCTCATGCCCTGAATCTCATGCCCTGAAACTCCTGCACTGAAACACCTGCCCTGAATCTCCTGCCCTGAAAATCATGCCCTGAAACTCAAGCCCTGAATCTCATGCACTGAAACTCATGCCCTAAATCTCATACCCTGAATCTCCTGCCCTGAAACTCATGCACTGAAACTCATGCCCTGAATCACATGCCCTAAAACTCCTGCCCTGAATCATCTGCCCAGATACTCATGCCCTGAATTACATGACCTGAAATTCCTGCCCTGAATCTCATGCCCTGAAACTCATGCCCTGAATCTCATGCCCTGAAACTCCTGCCCTCAAGCTCATGCGGTGAAACTCAAGCCCTGAATTTCATGCCTTGAAACTCCTGTCCTGAATCTCATGCCCTGAAACTCATGCCCTGAATCTCATGCCCTGAAACTCCTGCACTGAAACTCATGCCATGAATCTCATATCCTGAAACTCACGCCCTGAATTACATACCCTGAAACTCCTGCCTTGAAACTCATGCACTGAATCTCATGCCCTGATCCACATGCCCTAAAACTAATGCCCTGAATCATCTGCCCAGAAACTCATGCCCTGAATTACATGCCCTGAAATACCTGCCCTGAATCTCATGCCCTGAAACTCATGCCCTGAATCTCATGCCCTGAACCTCATGCCCTGAAACTCAAGCCCTGAATCTCATGCCCTGAACCTCATGCCCTGAAACTCAAGCCCTGAATCTCATGCCCTGAAACTCATGCCCTAAATCACATACCCTGAAACTCCTGCCCTGAAACTCATGCACTGAATCTCATGCTCTGAACCACATGCCCTAAAACTAATGCCCTGAATCATCTGCCCAGAAACTCATGCCCTGAATTACATGCCCTGAAACACCTGCCCTGAATCTCATGCCCTGAAACTCACGCCCTGAATCACATGCCCTGAAACTCCTGCCCTGAAACTCATGCCCTGAAACTCATGCCCTGAAACTCATGCCCTGAATCTCCTGTCCTGAAACTCATGCCCTGAATCTCATGCCCTGAATCTCATGCCCTGAAACGCCTGCACTGAAACACCTGCCCTGAATCTCCTGCCCTGAAAATGAAGCCCTGAATCTCATGCTCTAAAACTCGTGCACTGAATCTTATGCCCTCAATTAACTGCACTGAAACTCATGCCCTGAATCTCATGCCCTGAAACTCATGCCCTGAACCTCATGCCCTGAAACTCAAGCCCTGAATCTCATGCCCTGAAACTCTTGCCCTGAAACTCCTGCACTGAAACTCATGCCATGAATCTCATATCCTGAAACTCATGCCCTGAATCTCATGCCCTGAATCTCATGTCCTGAAACTCCTGCACTGAAACACCTGCCCTGAATCTCCTGCCCTGAAAATCATGCCCTGAAACTCAAGCCCTGAATCTCATGCACTGAAACTCATGCCCTAAATCTCATACCCTGAATCTCCTGCCCTGAAACTCATGCACTGAAACTCCTGCCCTGAATCATCTGCCCAGATACTCATGCCCTGAATTACATGACCTGAAATTCCTGCCCTGAATCTCATGCCCTGAAACTCATGCCCTGAATCTCATGCCCTGAAACTCCTGCCCTCAAGCTCATGCGGTGAAACTCAAGCCCTGAATTTCATGCCTTGAAACTCCTGTCCTGAATCTCATGCCCTGAAACTCATGCCCTGAATCTCATGCCCTGAAACTCCTGCACTGAAACTCATGCCATGAATCTCATATCCTGAAACTCACGCCCTGAATTACATACCCTGAAACTCCTGCCTTGAAACTCATGCACTGAATCTCATGCCCTGATCCACATGCCCTAAAACTAATGCCCTGAATCATCTGCCCAGAAACTCATGCCCTGAATTACATGCCCTGAAATACCTGCCCTGAATCTCATGCCCTGAAACTCATGCCCTGAATCTCATGCCCTGAACCTCATGCCCTGAAACTCAAGCCCTGAATCTCATGCCCTGAACCTCATGCCCTGAAACTCAAGCCCTGAATCTCATGCCCTGAAACTCATGCCCTAAATCACATACCCTGAAACTCCTGCCCTGAAACTCATGCACTGAATCTCATGCTCTGAACCACATGCCCTAAAACTAATGCCCTGAATCATCTGCCCAGAAACACATGCCCTGAATTACATGCCCTGAAACACCTGCCCTGAATCTCATGCCCTGAAACTCACGCCCTGAATCACATGCCCTGAAACTCCTGCCCTGAAACTCATGCCCTGAAACTCATGCCCTGAAACTCATGCCCTGAATCTCCTGTCCTGAAACTCATGCCCTGAATCTCATGCCCTGAATCTCATGCCCTGAAACGCCTGCACTGAAACACCTGCCCTGAATCTCCTGCCCTGAAAATGAAGCCCTGAATCTCATGCTCTAAAACTCGTGCACTGAATCTTATGCCCTCAATTAACTGCACTGAAACTCATGCCCTGAATCTCATGCCCTGAAACTCATGCCCTGAACCTCATGCCCTGAAACTCAAGCCCTGAATCTCATGCCCTGAAACTCTTGCCCTGAAACTCCTGCACTGAAACTCATGCCATGAATCTCATATCCTGAAACTCATGCCCTGAATCTCATGCCCTGAATCTCATGCCCTGAAACTCCTGCACTGAAACACCTGCCCTGAATCTCCTGCCCTGAAAATCATGCCCTGAAACTCAAGCCCTGAATCTCATACACTGAAACTCATGCCCTAAATCTCATACCCTGAATCTCCTGCCCTGAAACTCATGCACTGAAACTCATGCCCTGATCCACATGCCCTAAAACTAATGCCCTGAATCATCTGCCCAGAAACTCATGCCCTGAATTACATGCCCTGAAATACCTGCCCTGAATCTCATGCCCTGAAACTCATGCCCTGAATCTCATGCCCTGAACCTCATGCCCTGAAACTCAAGCCCTGAATCTCATGCCCTGAACCTCATGCCCTGAAACTCAAGCCCTGAATCTCATGCCCTGAAACTCATGCCCTGAACCTCATGCCCTGAAACTCAAGCCCTGAATCTCATGCCCTGAAACTCTTGCCCTGAAACTCCTGCACTGAAACTCATGCCATGAATCTCATATCCTGAAACTCATGCCCTGAATCTCCTGCCCTGAAACTGAAGCCCTGAATCTCATGCTCTAAAACTCGTGCACTGAATCTCATGCGCTCAATTAACTGCACTGAAACTCATGCCCTGAATCTCATGCCCTGAAACTCCTGCACTGAAACTCATGCACTGAAACTCATGCCCTGAATCACATGCCCTAAAACTCCTGCCCTGAATCATCTGCCCAGAAACTCATGCCCTGAATTACATGCCCTGAAATACCTGCCCTGAATCTCATGCCCTGAAACTCACGCCCTGAATCTCATGCCCTGAAACTCCTGCACTGAAACTCATGCCATGAATCTAATATCCTGAAACTCACGCCCTGAATTACATGCCCTGAAACTCCTGCCCTGAAACTCATGCCCTGAAACTCATGCCCTGAATCTCATGCCCTGAAACTCCTGCACTGAAACACCTGCCCTGAATCTCCTGCCCTGAAACTCATGCCCTGAATCTCATGCCCTGAATCTCATGCTTTGAAACTCGTGCACTGAATCTCATGACCTCAAGTTCCTGCACTGAAACTCATGCCCTGAATCTCATGTCCTGAAACTCCTGCCCTGAATCACCTACCCTGAAACTCATGCCCTGAATCTCATGCCCTGAAACTCCTGCCCTGAAACTCATGCCCTGAAACTCATGCCCTGAAACTCCTGTCCTGAAACTCATGCCCTGAATCTCATGCACTGAATCTCATGCCCTGAAACTCAAGCCCTGAATCTCATGCCCTGAAACTCATGCCCTAATTCACATACCCTGAAACTCCTGCCCTGAAACTCATGCACTCAAACTCATGCCCTGAATCACATGCCCTAAAACTCCTGCCCTGAAACTCATGCCCTGAATCTCATGCCCTGAAACTCATGCCCTAAATCACATACCCTGAAACTACTGCCCTGAAACTGATGCACTGAAACTCATGCCCTGAATCACATGCACTAAAATTCCTGCCCTGAATCATCTGCCCAGAAACTCATGCCCTGAATTACATGCCCTGAAATACCTGCCCTGAATCTCATGCCCTGAAACTCATGCCCTGAATCTCATGCCCTGAATCTCATGCTCTGAAACTCGTGCACTGAATCTCATGCCCTCAAGTTCCTGCACTGAAACTCATGACCTGAATCTCATGCCCTGAAACTCATGCCCTGAACCTCATGCCCTGAAACTCATGCTCTGAAACTCGTGCACTGAGTCTCATGCCCTCAAGTTCCTGCACTGAAACTCATGCCCTGAATCTCATGCCCTGAAACTCATGCCCTGAACCTCATTCCCTGAAACTCAAGCCCTGAATCTCATGCCCTGAAACTCATGCCCTAAATCACATACCCTGAAACTCCTGCCCTGAAACTCATGCACTGAAACTCATGCCCTGAATCACATGCCCTAAAACTCATGCCCTGAATCATCTGCCCAGAAACTCATGCCCTGAATTACATGTCCTGAAATACCTGCCCTGAATCTCATGCCCTGAAACTCATGCCCTGAATCTCATGCCCTGAAACTCCTGCACTGAAACTCATGCCATGAATCTCATATCCTGAAACTCACGCCCTGAATTACATGCCCTGAAACTCCTGCCCTGAAACTCATGCCCTGAAACTCATGCCCTGAAACTCATGCCCTGAATCTCCTGTCCTAAAACTCATGCCCTGAATCTCATGTCCTGAATCTCATGCCCTGAAACTCCTGCACTGAAACACCTGCCCTGAATCTCCTGCCCTGAAACTCATGCCCTGAATCTCATGCCCTGAATCTCATGCTTTGAAACTCGTGCACTGAATCTCATGACCTCAAGTTCCGGCACTGAAACTCATGCCCTGAATCTCATGTCCTGAAACTCCTGCCCTGAATCACCTACCCTGAAACTCATGCCCTGAATCTCATGCCCTGAAACTCCTGCCCTGAAACTCATGCCCTGAAACTCATGCCCTGAAACTCCTGTCCTGAAACTCATGCCCTGAATCTCATGCCCTGAATCTCATGCCCTGAAACTCAAGCCCTGAATCTCATGCCCTGAAACTCATGCCCTAATTCACATACCCTGAAACTCCTGCCCTGAAACTCATGCACTCAAACTCATGCCCTGAATCACATGCCCTAAAACTCCTGCCCTGAAACTCATGCCCTGAATCTCATGCCCTGAAACTCATGCCCTAAATCACATACCCTGAAACTACTGCCCTGAAACTCATGCACTGAAACTCATGCCCTGAATCACATGCACTAAAATTCCTGCCCTGAATCATCTGCCCAGAAACTCATGCCCTGAATTACATGCCCTGAATCTCATGCTCTGAAACTCGTGCACTGAATCTCATGCCCTCAAGTTCCTGCACTGAAACTCATGACCTGAATCTCATGCCCTGAAACTCATGCCCTGAACCTCATGCCCTGAAACTCATGCTCTGAAACTCGTGCACTGAGTCTCATGCCCTCAAGTTCCTGCACTGAAACTCATGCCCTGAATCTCATGCCCTGAAACTCATGCCCTGAACCTCATTCCCTGAAACTCAAGCCCTGAATCTCATGCCCTGAAACTCATGCCCTAAATCACATACCCTGAAACTCCTGCCCTGAAACTCATGCACTGAAACTCATGCCCTGAATCACATGCCCTAAAACTCATGCCCTGAATCATCTGCCCAGAAAGTCATGCCCTGAATTACATGCCCTGATATACCTGCCCTGAATCTCATGCCCTGAAACTCATGCCCTGAATCTCATGCCCTGAAACTCCTGCACTGAAACTCATGCCATGAATCTCATATCCTGAAACTCACGCCCTGAATTACATGCCCTGAAACTCCTGCCCTGAAACTCATGCCCTGAAACTCATGCCCTGAAACTCATGCCCTGAGTCTCCTGTCCTAAAACTCATGCCCTGAATCTCATGTCCTGAATCTCATGCCCTGAAACTCCTGCACTGAAACACCTGCCCTGAATCTCCTGCCCTGAAACTCATGCCCTGAATCTCACGCTCTGAAACTCGTGCACTGAATCTCATGACCTCAAGTTACTGCACTGAAACTCATGCCCTGAATCTCATGTCCTGAAACTCCTGCACTGAAACACCTGCCCTGAATCTCCTGCCTTGAAAATCATGACCTGAATCTCATGCCCTGAATCTCATGCTCTGAAACTCGTGCACTGAATCTCATGCCCTCAAGTTCCTGCACTGAAACTCAAGCCCTGAATCTCATGCCCTGAAACTCATGCCCTGAACCTCATGCCCTGAAACTCAAGCCCTGAATCTCATGCCCTGAAACTCATGCCCTAAATCACATACCCTGAAACTCCTGCCCTGAATCATCTGCCCAGAAACTCATGCCCTGAATTACATGCCCTGAAATACCTGCCCTGAATCTCATGCCCTGAAACTCATGCCCTGAATCTCATGCCCTGAAACTCCTGCCCTCAAACTCATGCACTGAAACTCATGCCCTGAATCTCATGCCTTGAAACTCCTGCCCTCAAACTCATGCACTGAAACTCATGCCCTGAATCTCATATCCTGAAACTCACGCCTTGAATCACATGCCCTGAAATACCTGCCCTGAATCTCATGCCCTGAAACTCATGCCCTGAATCTCATGCCCTGAATCTCATGCTCTGAAACTCGTGCACTGAATCTCATGCCCTCAAGTTCCTGCACTGAAACTCATGACCTGAATCTCATGCCCTGAAACTCATGCCCTGAACCTCATGCCCTGAAACTCATGCTCTGAAACTCGTGCACTGAGTCTCATGCCCTCAAGTTCCTGCACTGAAACTCATGCCCTGAATCTCATGCCCTGAAACTCATGCCCTGAACCTCATTCCCTGAAACTCAAGCCCTGAATCTCATGCCCTGAAACTCATGCCCTAAATCACATACCCTGAAACTCCTGCCCTGAAACTCATGCACTGAAACTCATGCCCTGAATCACATGCCCTAAAACTCATGCCCTGAATCATCTGCCCAGAAACTCATGCCCTGAATTACATGTCCTGAAATACCTGCCCTGAATCTCATGCCCTGAAACTCATGCCCTGAATCTCATGCCCTGAAACTCCTGCACTGAAACTCATGCCATGAATCTCATATCCTGAAACTCACGCCCTGAATTACATGCCCTGAAACTCCTGCCCTGAAACTCATGCCCTGAAACTCATGCCCTGAAACTCATGCCCTGAATCTCCTGTCCTAAAACTCATGCCCTGAATCTCATGTCCTGAATCTCATGCCCTGAAACTCCTGCACTGAAACACCTGCCCTGAATCTCCTGCCCTGAAACTCATGCCCTGAATCTCATGCCCTGAATCTCATGCTTTGAAACTCGTGCACTGAATCTCATGACCTCAAGTTCCGGCACTGAAACTCATGCCCTGAATCTCATGTCCTGAAACTCCTGCCCTGAATCACCTACCCTGAAACTCATGCCCTGAATCTCATGCCCTGAAACTCCTGCCCTGAAACTCATGCCCTGAAACTCATGCCCTGAAACTCCTGTCCTGAAACTCATGCCCTGAATCTCATGCCCTGAATCTCATGCCCTGAAACTCAAGCCCTGAATCTCATGCCCTGAAACTCATGCCCTAATTCACATACCCTGAAACTCCTGCCCTGAAACTCATGCACTCAAACTCATGCCCTGAATCACATGCCCTAAAACTCCTGCCCTGAAACTCATGCCCTGAATCTCATGCCCTGAAACTCATGCCCTAAATCACATACCCTGAAACTACTGCCCTGAAACTCATGCACTGAAACTCATGCCCTGAATCACATGCACTAAAATTCCTGCCCTGAATCATCTGCCCAGAAACTCATGCCCTGAATTACATGCCCTGAATCTCATGCTCTGAAACTCGTGCACTGAATCTCATGCCCTCAAGTTCCTGCACTGAAACTCATGACCTGAATCTCATGCCCTGAAACTCATGCCCTGAACCTCATGCCCTGAAACTCATGCTCTGAAACTCGTGCACTGAGTCTCATGCCCTCAAGTTCCTGCACTGAAACTCATGCCCTGAATCTCATGCCCTGAAACTCATGCCCTGAACCTCATTCCCTGAAACTCAAGCCCTGAATCTCATGCCCTGAAACTCATGCCCTAAATCACATACCCTGAAACTCCTGCCCTGAAACTCATGCACTGAAACTCATGCCCTGAATCACATGCCCTAAAACTCATGCCCTGAATCATCTGCCCAGAAAGTCATGCCCTGAATTACATGCCCTGATATACCTGCCCTGAATCTCATGCCCTGAAACTCATGCCCTGAATCTCATGCCCTGAAACTCCTGCACTGAAACTCATGCCATGAATCTCATATCCTGAAACTCACGCCCTGAATTACATGCCCTGAAACTCCTGCCCTGAAACTCATGCCCTGAAACTCATGCCCTGAAACTCATGCCCTGAGTCTCCTGTCCTAAAACTCATGCCCTGAATCTCATGTCCTGAATCTCATGCCCTGAAACTCCTGCACTGAAACACCTGCCCTGAATCTCCTGCCCTGAAACTCATGCCCTGAATCTCACGCTCTGAAACTCGTGCACTGAATCTCATGACCTCAAGTTACTGCACTGAAACTCATGCCCTGAATCTCATGTCCTGAAACTCCTGCACTGAAACACCTGCCCTGAATCTCCTGCCTTGAAAATCATGACCTGAATCTCATGCCCTGAATCTCATGCTCTGAAACTCGTGCACTGAATCTCATGCCCTCAAGTTCCTGCACTGAAACTCAAGCCCTGAATCTCATGCCCTGAAACTCATGCCCTGAACCTCATGCCCTGAAACTCAAGCCCTGAATCTCATGCCCTGAAACTCATGCCCTAAATCACATACCCTGAAACTCCTGCCCTGAATCATCTGCCCAGAAACTCATGCCCTGAATTACATGCCCTGAAATACCTGCCCTGAATCTCATGCCCTGAAACTCATGCCCTGAATCTCATGCCCTGAAACTCCTGCCCTCAAACTCATGCACTGAAACTCATGCCCTGAATCTCATGCCTTGAAACTCCTGCCCTCAAACTCATGCACTGAAACTCATGCCCTGAATCTCATATCCTGAAACTCACGCCTTGAATCACATGCCCTGAAACTCCTGCCCTGAAACTCATGCCCTGAAACTCATGCCCTGAAACTCATGCCCTGAATCTCATGCCCTGAATCTCGTGCCCTGAAACTCCTGCACTGAAACACCTGCCCTGAATCTCCTGCCCTGAAAATGAAGCCCTGAATCTCATGCCCTGAATCTCATGCCTTGAAACTCATGCCCTGAAACTCATGCCCTGAATCTCCTGTCCTGAAACTCATGCCCTGAAACTCATGCCCTGAATCTCCTGTCCTGAAACTCATGCCCTGAATCTCATGCCCTGAATCTCATGCCCTGAAACTCCTGCACTGAAACACCTGCCCTGAATCTCCTGCCCTGAAAATCATGCCCTGAATCTCATGCCGTGAATCTCAAGCCCTGAATCTCATGCCCTGAAACTCATGCCCTACATCACATACCCAGAAACTCCTGCCCTGAAACTCATGCACTGAAACTCATGCCCTGAAACTCATGCACTGAAACTCATGCCCTGAATCACATGCCCTAAAACTCATGCCCTGAATCATCTGCCCAGAAACTCATGCCCTGAATTACATGCCCTGAAACACCTGCCCTGAATCTCATGCCCTGAAACTCATGCCCTTAATCTCATGGCCTGAAACTCCTGCCCTCAAACTCATGCACTGAAACTCATGCCCTGAATCTCATGCCTTGAAACTCCTGCCCTCAAACTCATGCACTGAAACTCATGCCCTGAATCTCATGCCCTGAAACACCTGCACTGAAACTCATGCCATGAATCTCATATCCTGAAACTCACGCCTTGAATCACATGCCCTGAAACTCCTGCCCTGAAACTCATGCCCTGAAACTCATGCCCTGAAACTCATGCCCTGAATCTCATGCACTGAATCTCGTGCCCTGAAACTCCTGCACTGAAACACCTGCCCTGAATCTCCTGCCCTGAAAATGAAGCCCTGAATCTCATGCCCTGAATCTCATGCCCTGAAACTCATGCCCTGAAACTCATGCCCTGAATCTCCTGTCCTGAAACTCATGCCCTGAATCTCATGCCCTGAATCTCATGCCCTGAAACTCCTGCACTGAAACACCTGCCCTGAATCTCCTGCACTGAAAATCATGCCCTGAATATCATGCCCTGAATCTCATGCTCTGAAACTCATGCCCTGAATCTCATGCCCTGAATCTCCTGCACTGAAACTCATGCCATGAATCTCATATCCTGAAACTCATGCCCTGAATCTCATGCCCTGAATCTCATGTTCAGAAACTCCTGCACTGAAACACCTGCCCTGAATCTCCTGCCCTGAAAATCATGCCCTGAAACTCAAGCCCTGAATCTCCTGCCCTGAAACTCATGCACTGAAACTCATGCCCTGAATCACATGCCCTAAAACTCCTGCCCTGAATCATCTGCCCAGAAACTCATGCCCTGAATTACATGCCCTGAAATTCCTGCCCTGAATCTCATGCCCTGAAACTCCTGCCCTCAAACTCATGCAGTGAAACTCAAGCCCTGAATTACATACCCTGAAACTCCTGCCTTGAAACGCATGCCCTGAAACTCATTCCCTGAATCTCCTTTCCTAAAACTCATGCCCTGAATCTCATGCCCTGAATCTCATGCCCTGAAATTCCTGCACTGAAACTCATGCCCTGAATCTCATGCCCTGAATCTCATGCTCTGAAACTCGTGCACTGAATCTCATGCCCTCAAGTTCCTGCACTGAAACTCATGCCCTGAATCTCATGCCCTGAAACTCATGCCCTGAACCTCATGCCCTGAAACTCAAGCCCTGAATCTCATGCCCTGAAACTCATGCCCTAAATCACATACCCTGAAACTCCTGCCCTGAAACTCATGCACTGAATCTCATGCCCTGAACCACATGCCCTAAAACTAATGCCCTGAATCATCTGCCCAGAAACTCATGCCCTGAATTACATGCCCTGAAACACCTGCCCTGAATCTCATGCCCTGAAACTCACGCCCTGAATCACATGCCCTGAAACTCCTGCCCTGAAACTCATGCCCTGAAACTCAGCCCTGAATCTCCTGTCCTGAAACTCATGCCCTGAATCTCATGCCCTGAATCTCATGCTCTGAAACTCCTGCACTGAAACACCTGCCCTGAATCTCCTGCCCTGAAAATGAAGCCCTGAATCTCATGCTCTAAAACTCGTGCACTGAATCTTATGCCCTCAATTAACTGCACTGAAACTCATGCCCTGAATCTCATGCCCTGAAACTCATGCCCTGAACCTCATGCCCTGAAACTCAAGCCCTGAATCTCATACCCTGAAACTCTTGCCCTAAATCACATACCCTGAAACTCCTGCCCTGAAACTCATGCACTGAAACTCATGCCCTGAATCACATGCCCTAAAACTCCTGCCCTGAATCATCTGCCCAGAAACTCATGCCCTGAATTACATGCCCTGAAATACCTGCCCTGAATCTCATGCCCTGAAATTCATGCCCTGAATCTCATGCCCTGAAACTCCTGCACTGAAACTCATGCCCTGAAACTCATGCCCTGAATCACATGCCCTAAAATTCCTGCCCTGAATCAGCTGCCCAGAAACTCATGCCCTGAATTACATGCCCTGAAATATCTGCCCTGAATCTCATGCACTGAAACTCACGCCCTGAATTACATGCCCTGAAACTCCTGCCCTCAAACTCATGCACTGAAACTCATGCCCTGAATCTCATGCCTTGAAACTCCTGCCCTCAAACTTATGCACTGAAACTCATGCCCTGAGTCTCCTGTCCTAAAACTCATGCCCTGAATCTCATGTCCTGAATCTCATGCCCTGAAACTCCTGCACTGAAACACCTGCCCTGAATCTCCTGCCCTGAAACTCATGCCCTGAATCTCACGCTCTGAAACTCGTGCACTGAATCTCATGACCTCAAGTTACTGCACTGAAACTCATGCCCTGAATCTCATGTCCTGAAACTCCTGCACTGAAACACCTGCCCTGAATCTCCTGCCTTGAAAATCATGACCTGAATCTCATGCCCTGAATCTCATGCTCTGAAACTCGTGCACTGAATCTCATGCCCTCAAGTTCCTGCACTGAAACTCAAGCCCTGAATCTCATGCCCTGAAACTCATGCCCTGAACCTCATGCCCTGAAACTCAAGCCCTGAATCTCATGCCCTGAAACTCATGCCCTAAATCACATACCCTGAAACTCCTGCCCTGAATCATCTGCCCAGAAACTCATGCCCTGAATTACATGCCCTGAAATACCTGCCCTGAATCTCATGCCCTGAAACTCATGCCCTGAATCTCATGCCCTGAAACTCCTGCCCTCAAACTCATGCACTGAAACTCATGCCCTGAATCTCATGCCTTGAAACTCCTGCCCTCAAACTCATGCACTGAAACTCATGCCCTGAATCTCATATCCTGAAACTCACGCCTTGAATCACATGCCCTGAAACTCCTGCCCTGAAACTCATGCCCTGAAACTCATGCCCTGAAACTCATGCCCTGAATCTCATGCCCTGAATCTCGTGCCCTGAAACTCCTGCACTGAAACACCTGCCCTGAATCTCCTGCCCTGAAAATGAAGCCCTGAATCTCATGCCCTGAATCTCATGCCTTGAAACTCATGCCCTGAAACTCATGCCCTGAATCTCCTGTCCTGAAACTCATGCCCTGAAACTCATGCCCTGAATCTCCTGTCCTGAAACTCATGCCCTGAATCTCATGCCCTGAATCTCATGCCCTGAAACTCCTGCACTGAAACACCTGCCCTGAATCTCCTGCCCTGAAAATCATGCCCTGAATCTCATGCCGTGAATCTCAAGCCCTGAATCTCATGCCCTGAAACTCATGCCCTACATCACATACCCAGAAACTCCTGCCCTGAAACTCATGCACTGAAACTCATGCCCTGAAACTCATGCACTGAAACTCATGCCCTGAATCACATGCCCTAAAACTCATGCCCTGAATCATCTGCCCAGAAACTCATGCCCTGAATTACATGCCCTGAAACACCTGCCCTGAATCTCATGCCCTGAAACTCATGCCCTTAATCTCATGGCCTGAAACTCCTGCCCTCAAACTCATGCACTGAAACTCATGCCCTGAATCTCATGCCTTGAAACTCCTGCCCTCAAACTCATGCACTGAAACTCATGCCCTGAATCTCATGCCCTGAAACACCTGCACTGAAACTCATGCCATGAATCTCATATCCTGAAACTCACGCCTTGAATCACATGCCCTGAAACTCCTGCCCTGAAACTCATGCCCTGAAACTCATGCCCTGAAACTCATGCCCTGAATCTCATGCCCTGAATCTCGTGCCCTGAAACTCCTGCACTGAAACACCTGCCCTGAATCTCCTGCCCTGAAAATGAAGCCCTGAATCTCATGCCCTGAATCTCATGCCCTGAAACTCATGCCCTGAATCTCATATCCTGAAACTCATGCCCTGAATCTCATGCCCTGAATCTCATGTTCAGAAACTCCTGCACTGAAACACCTGCCCTGAATCTCCTGCCCTGAAAATCATGCCCTGAAACTCAAGCCCTGAATCTCCTGCCCTGAAACTCATGCACTGAAACTCATGCCCTGAATCACATGCCCTAAAACTCCTGCCCTGAATCATCTGCCCAGAAACTCATGCCCTGAATTACATGCCCTGAAATTCCTGCCCTGAATCTCATGCCCTGAAACTCCTGCCCTCAAACTCATGCAGTGAAACTCAAGCCCTGAATTACATACCCTGAAACTCCTGCCTTGAAACGCATGCCCTGAAACTCATTCCCTGAATCTCCTTTCCTAAAACTCATGCCCTGAATCTCATGCCCTGAATCTCATGCCCTGAAATTCCTGCACTGAAACTCATGCCCTGAATCTCATGCCCTGAATCTCATGCTCTGAAACTCGTGCACTGAATCTCATGCCCTCAAGTTCCTGCACTGAAACTCATGCCCTGAATCTCATGCCCTGAAACTCATGCCCTGAACCTCATGCCCTGAAACTCAAGCCCTGAATCTCATGCCCTGAAACTCATGCCCTAAATCACATACCCTGAAACTCCTGCCCTGAAACTCATGCACTGAATCTCATGCCCTGAACCACATGCCCTAAAACTAATGCCCTGAATCATCTGCCCAGAAACTCATGCCCTGAATTACATGCCCTGAAACACCTGCCCTGAATCTCATGCCCTGAAACTCACGCCCTGAATCACATGCCCTGAAACTCCTGCCCTGAAACTCATGCCCTGAAACTCAGCCCTGAATCTCCTGTCCTGAAACTCATGCCCTGAATCTCATGCCCTGAATCTCATGCTCTGAAACTCCTGCACTGAAACACCTGCCCTGAATCTCCTGCCCTGAAAATGAAGCCCTGAATCTCATGCTCTAAAACTCGTGCACTGAATCTTATGCCCTCAATTAACTGCACTGAAACTCATGCCCTGAATCTCATGCCCTGAAACTCATGCCCTGAACCTCATGCCCTGAAACTCAAGCCCTGAATCTCATACCCTGAAACTCTTGCCCTAAATCACATACCCTGAAACTCCTGCCCTGAAACTCATGCACTGAAACTCATGCCCTGAATCACATGCCCTAAAACTCCTGCCCTGAATCATCTGCCCAGAAACTCATGCCCTGAATTACATGCCCTGAAATACCTGCCCTGAATCTCATGCCCTGAAATTCATGCCCTGAATCTCATGCCCTGAAACTCCTGCACTGAAACTCATGCCCTGAAACTCATGCCCTGAATCACATGCCCTAAAATTCCTGCCCTGAATCAGCTGCCCAGAAACTCATGCCCTGAATTACATGCCCTGAAATATCTGCCCTGAATCTCATGCACTGAAACTCACGCCCTGAATTACATGCCCTGAAACTCCTGCCCTCAAACTCATGCACTGAAACTCATGCCCTGAATCTCATGCCTTGAAACTCCTGCCCTCAAACTTATGCACTGAAACTCATGCCCTGAATCTCCTGCACTGAAACTCATGCCATGAATCTCATATCCTGAAACTCATGCCCTGAATCTCATGCCCTGAATCTCATGCCCTGAAACTCCTGCACTGAAACACCTGCCCTGAATCTCCTGCCCTGAAAATCATGCCCTGAAATTCAAGCCCTGAATCTCATGCACTGAAACTCATGCCCTAAATCTCATACCCTGAATCTCATGCCCTGAAACTCATGCCCTGAATCACATGCCCTAAAACTCCTGCCCTGAATCATCTGCCCAGAAACTCATGCCCTGAAACTCATGCCCTGAATCTCATGCCCTGAAACTCCTGCACTGAAACTCATGCCATGAATCTCATATCCTGAAACTCACGCCCTGAATTACATACCCTGAAACTCCTGCCTTGAAACGCATGCCCTGAAAATCATTCCCTGAATCTCCTGTCCTAAAACTCATACCCTGAATCTCATGCCCTGAAATTCCTGCACTGAAACACCTGCCCTGAATCTCCTGCCCTGAAACTCATGCCCAGAATCTCATGCCCTGAATCTCATGCTCTGAAACTCGTGCACTGAATCTCATGCCCTCAAGTTCCTGCACTGAAACTCATGCCCTGAATCTCATGCCCTGAACCTCATGCCCTGAAACTCAAGCCCTGAATCTCATGCCCTGAAACTCATGCCCTAAATCACATACCCTGAAACTCCTGCCCTGAAACTCATGCACTGAATCTCATGCCCTGATCCACATGCCCTGAAACTCATGCCCTGAATCTCATGCCCTGAAACTCCTGCCCTCAAACTCATGCACTGAAACTCATGCCCTGAAACTGCTGCACTGAAACTCATGCCATGAATCTCATATCCTGAAACTCATGCCCTGAATCTCATGCCCTGAATCTCATGCCCAGAAACTCCTGCACTGAAACACCTGCCCTGAATCTCCTGCCCTGAAAATCATGCCCTGAAACTCAAGCCCTGAATCTCATGCACTGAAACTCATGCCCTAAATCTCATACCCTGAATCTCCTGCCCTGAAACTCATGCACTGAAACTCATGCCCTGAATCACATGCCCTAAAACTCCTTCTCTGAATCATCTGCCCAGAAACTCATGCCCTGAATCTCATGCCCTGAAACTCCTGCCCTCAAACTCATGCAGTGAAACTCAAGCCCTGAATTTCATGCCTTGAAACTCCTGTCCTGAATCTCATGCCCTGAAACTCATGCCCTGAATCTCATGCCTTGAAACTCCTGCACTGAAACTCATGCCATGAATCTCATATCCTGAAACTCACGCCCTGAATTACATGCCCTGAAACTCCTGCCTTGAAACGCATGCCCTGAAACTCATTCCCTGAATCTCCTGTTCTAAAACTCATGCCCTGAATCTCATGCCCTGAATCTCATGCCCTGAAACTCCTGCACTGAAACACCTGCCCTGAATCTCCTGCTTTGAAACTCATGCCCTGAATCTCATGCCCTGAATCTCACGCTCTGAAACTGGTGCACTGAATCTCATGACCTCAAGGTCCTGCACTGAAACTCATGCCCTGAATCTCATGTCCTGAAACTCCTGCCCTGAATCACCTACCCTGAAACTCATGCCCTGAATCTCATGCCCTGAAACTCCTGCACTGAAACTCATGCCATGTATCTCATATCCTGAAACTCACGCCCTGAATCACATGCCCTGAAACTCCTGCCCTGAAACTCATGCCCTGAAACTCATGCCCTGAATCTCCTGTCCTGAAACTCATGCCCTGAATCTCATGCCCTGAATCTCATGCCCTGAAACTCATGCCCTGAATCTCATGCCTTGAAACTCCTGCACTGAAACTCATGCCATGAATCTCATATCCTGAAACTCACGCCCTGAATTACATGCCCTGAAACTCCTGCCTTGAAACGCATGCCCTGAAACTCATTCCCTGAATCTCCTGTTCTAAAACTCATGCCCTGAATCTCATGCCCTGAATCTCATGCCCTGAAACTCCTGCACTGAAACACCTGCCCTGAATCTCCTGCTTTGAAACTCATGCCCTGAATCTCATGCCCTGAATCTCACGCTCTGAAACTGGTGCACTGAATCTCATGACCTCAAGGTCCTGCACTGAAACTCATGCCCTGAATCTCATGTCCTGAAACTCCTGCCCTGAATCACCTACCCTGAAACTCATGCCCTGAATCTCATGCCCTGAAACTCCTGCACTGAAACTCATGCCATGTATCTCATATCCTGAAACTCACGCCTGAATCACATGCCCTGAAACTCCTGCCCTGAAACTCATGCCCTGAAACTCATGCCCTGAAACTCATGCCCTGAATCTCCTGTCCTGAAACTCATGCCCTGAATCTCATGCCCTGAATCTCATGCCCTGAAACTCCTGCACTGAAACACCTGCCCTGAATCTCCTGCCCTGAAAATCATGCCCTGAATCTCATGCCCTGAATCTCATGCTCTGAAACTCGTGCACTGAATCTCATGCCCTCAAGTTCCTGCACTGAAACTGATGCCCTGAATCTCATGCCCTGAAACTCATGCCCTGAACCTCATGCCCTGAAACTCAAGCCCTGAATCTCATGCCCTGAAACTCATGCCCTAAATCACATACCCTGAAACTACTGCCCTGAAACTCATGCACTGAAACTCATGCCCTGAATCACATGCCCTAAAATTCCTGCCCTGAATCATCTGCCCAGAAACTCATGCCCTAAATTACATGCCCTGAAATACCTACCGTGAATCTCATGCCCTGAAACTCATGCTCTGAATCTCATGCCCTGAATCTCATGCCCTGAAACTCCTGCACTGAATCTCACGCTCTGAAACTCGTGCACTGAATCTCATGACCTCAAGTTACTGCACTGAAACTCATGCCCTGAATCTCATGTCCTGAAACTCCTGCACTGAAACACCTGCCCTGAATCTCCTGCCTTGAAAATCATGACCTGAATCTCATGCCCTGAATCTCATGCTCTGAAACTCGTGCACTGAATCTCATGCCCTCAAGTTCCTGCACTGAAACTCAAGCCCTGAATCTCATGCCCTGAAACTCATGCCCTGAACCTCATGCCCTGAAACTCAAGCCCTGAATCTCATGCCCTGAAACTCATGCCCTAAATCACATACCCTGAAACTCCTGCCCTGAATCATCTGCCCAGAAACTCATGCCCTGAATTACATGCCCTGAAATACCTGCCCTGAATCTCATACCCTGAAACTCATGCCCTGAATCTCATGCCCAGAAACTCCTGCCCTCAAACTCATGCACTGAAACTCATGCCCTGAATCTCATACCTTGAAACTCCTGCCCTCAAACTCATGCACTGAAACTCATGCCCTGAATCTCATGCCCTGAAACACCTGCACTGAAACTCATGCCATGAATCTCATATCCTGAAACTCACGCCTTGAATCACATGCCCTGAAACTCCTGCCCTGAAACTCATGCCCTGAAACTCATGCCCTGAAACTCATGCCCTGAATCTCATGCCCTGAATCTCGTGCCCTGAAACTCCTGCACTGAAACACCTGCCCTGAATCTCCTGCCCTGAAAATGAAGCCCTGAATCTCATGCCCTGAATCTCATGCCCTGAAACTCATGCCCTGAAACTCATGCCCTGAATCTCCTGTCCTGAAACTCATGCCCTGAATCTCATGCCCTGAATCTCATGCCCTGAAACTCCTGCACTGAAACACCTGCCCTGAATCTCCTGCCCTGAAAATCATGCCCTGAATCTCATGCCCTGAATCTCATGCTCTGAAACTCCTGCCCTGAATCTCATGTCCTGAAACTCCTGCACTGAAACTGATGCCATGAATCTCATATCCTGAAACTCACGCCCTGAATCACATGCCCTGAAACTCCTGCCCTGAAACTCATGCCCTGAAACTCATGCCCTGAATTTCCTGTCCTGAAACTCATGCCCTGAATCTCATGCCCTGAATTACATGCCCTGAAATACCTGCCCTGAATCTCATGCCCTGAAACTCATGCCCTGAGTCTCATGCTCTGAAACTCGTGCACTGAATCTCATGCCCTCAAGTTCCTGCACTGAAACTCATGCCCTGAATCTCATGCCCTGAAACACATGCCCTGAACCTCATGCCCTGAAACTCAAGCCCTGAATCTCATGCCCTGTAACTCATGCTCTAAATCACATACCCTGAAACTCCTCCCTGAAACTCATGCACTGAAACTCATGCCCTGAATCACATGCCCTAAAACTCATGCCCTGAATCATCTGCCCAGAAACTCATGCCCTGAATTACATGCCCTGAAACACCTGCCCTGAATCTCATGCCCTGAAACTCATGCCCTTAATCTCATGGCCTGAAACTCCTGCCCTCAAACTCATGCACTGAAACTCATGCCCTGAATCTCATGCCTTGAAACTCCTGCCCTCAAACTCATGCACTGAAACTCATGCCCTGAATCTCATGCCCTGAAACACCTGCACTGAAACTCATGCCATGAATCTCATATCCTGAAACTCACGCCTTGAATCACATGCCCTGAAATTCCTGCCCTGAAACTCATGCCCTGAAACTCATGCCCTGAATGTCATGCACTGAATCTCGTGCCCTGAAACTCCTGCACTGAAACACCTGCCCTGAATCTCCTGCCCTGAAAATGAAGCCT
Organism: Mobula birostris; assembly: GCF_030028105.1. Lineage (NCBI taxonomy): Eukaryota > Metazoa > Chordata > Chondrichthyes > Myliobatiformes > Myliobatidae > Mobula > Mobula birostris. The sequence goes on from NW_027275160.1 coordinate 23,061, forward strand.
TAATCTCATGCCCTGAATCTCATGCCCTGAAACTCATGCCCTGAAACTCATGCCCTGAATCTCCTGTCCTGAAACTCATGCCCTGAATCTCATGCCCTGAATCTCATGCCCTGAAACTCCTGCACTGAAACACCTGCCCTGAATCTCCTGCACTGAAAATCATGCCCTGAATATCATGCCCTGAATCTCATGCTCTGAAACTCATGCCCTGAATCTCATGCCCTGAATCTCCTGCACTGAAACTCATGCCATGAATCTCATATCCTGAAACTCATGCCCTGAATCTCATGCCCTGAATCTCATGCCCAGAAACTCCTGCACTGAAACACCTGCCCTGAATCTCCTGCCCTGAAAATCATGCCCTGAAACTCAAGCCCTGAATCTCCTGACCTGAAACTCATGCACTGAAACTCATGCCCTGAATCACATGCCCTAAAACTCCTGCCCTGAATCATCTGCCCAGAAACTCATGCCCTGAATTACATGCCCTGAAATTCCTGCCCTGAATCTCATGCCCTGAAACTCATGCCCTGAATCTCATGCCCTGAAACTCCTGCCCTCAAACTCATGCAGTGAAACTCAAGCCCTGAATTTCATGCCTTGAAACTCCTGCCCTGAATCTCATGCCCTGAAACTCATTCCCTGAATCTCATGCCCTGAAACTCCTGCACTGAAACTCATGCCATGAATCTCATATCCTGAAACTCACGCCCTGAATTACATACCCTGAAACTCCTGCCTTGAAACGCATGCCCTGAAACTCATTCCCTGAATCTCCTTTCCTAAAACTCATGCCCTGAATCTCATGCCCTGAATCTCATGCCCTGAAATTCCTGCACTGAAACTCATGCCCTGAATCTCATGCCCTGAATCTCATGCTCTGAAACAAGTGCACTGAATCTCATGCCCTCAAGTTCCTGCACTGAAACTCATGCCCTGAATCTCATGCCCTGAAACTCATGCCCTAAATCACATACCCTGAAACTCCTGCCCTGAAACTCATGCACTGAATCTCATGCCCTGAACCACATGCCCTAAAACTAATGTCCTGAATCATCTGCCCAGAAACTCATGCCCTGAATTACATGCCCTGAAACACCTGCCCTGAATCTCATGCCCTGAAACTCACGCCCTGAATCACATGCCCTGAAACTCCTGCCCTGAAACTCATGCCCTGAAACTCATGCCCTGAAACTCATGCCCTGAATCTCCTGTCCTGAAACTCATGCCCTGAATCTCATGCCCTGAATCTCATGCCCTGAAACTCCTACACTGAAACACCTGCCCTGAATCTCCTGCCCTGAAAATGAAGCCCTGAATCTCATGCTCTAAAACTCGTGCACTGAATCTCATGCCCTCAATTAACTGCACTGAAACTCATGCCCTGAATCTCATGCCCTGAAACTCATGCCCTGAACCTCATGCCCTGAAACTCAAGCCCTGAATCTCATGCCCTGAAACTCTTGCCCTAAATCACATACCCTGAAACTCCTGCCCTGAAACTCATGCACTGAAACTCATGCCCTGAATCACATGCCCTAAAACTCCTGCCCTGAATCATCTGCCCAGAAACTCATGCCCTGAATTACATGCCCTGAAATACCTGCCCTGAAATTCATGCCCTGAATCTCATGCCCTGAAACTCCTGCACTGAAACTCATGCCCTGAAACTCATGCCCTAAATCACATGCCCTAAAATTCCTGCCCTGAATCAGCTGCCCAGAAACTCATGCCCTGAATTACATGCCCTGAAATATCTGCCCTGAATCTCATGCACTGAAACTCACGCCCTGAATTACATGCCCTGAAACCCCTGCCCTCAAACTCATGCACTGAAACTCATGCCCTGAATCTCATGCCTTGAAACTCCTGCCCTCAAACTTATGCACTGAAACTCATGCCCTGAATCTCCTGCACTGAAACTCATGCAATGAATCTCATATCCTGAAACTCATGCCCTGAATCTCATGGCCTGAATCTCATGCCCTGAAACTCCTGCACTGAAACACCTGCCCTGAATCTCCTGCCCTGAAAATCATGCCCTGAAACTCAAGCCCTGAATCTCATGCACTGAAACTCATGCCCTAAATCTCATACCCTGAATCTCCTGCCCTGAAACTCATGCACTGAAACTCATGCCCTGAATCACATGCCCTAAAACTCCTGCCCTGAATCATCTGCCCAGAAACTCATGCCCTGAATTACATGCACTGAAATTCCTGCCCTGAATCTCATGCCCTGAAACTCATGCCCTGAATCTCATGCCCTGAAACTCCTGCCCTCAAGCTCATGCAGTGAAACTCAAGCCCTGAATTTCATGCCTTGAAACTCCTGTCCTGAATCTCATGCCCTGAAACTCATGCCCTGAATCTCATGCCCTGAAACTCCTGCACTGAAACTCATGCCATGAATCTCATATCCTGAAACTCACGCCCTGAATTACATACCCTGAAACTCCTGCCTTGAAACGCATGCCCTGAAAATCATTCCCTGAATCTCCTGTCCTAAAACTCATGCCCTGAATCTCATGCCCTGAAATTCCTGCACTGAAACACCTGCCCTGAATCTCCTGCCCTGAAACTCATGCCCAGAATCTCATGCCCTGAATCTCATGCCCTGAAACTCGTGCACTGAATCTCATGCCCTCAAGTTCCTGCACTGAAACTCATGCCCTGAATCTCATGCCCTGAACCTCATGCCCTGAAACTCAAGCCCTGAATCTCATGCCCTGAAACTCATGCCCTAAATCACATACCCTGAAACTCCTGCCCTGAAACTCATGCACTGAATCTCATGCCCTGATCCACATGCCCTAAAACTAATGCCCTGAATCATCTGCCCAGAAACTCATGCCCTGAATTACATGCCCTGAAATACCTGCCCTGAATCTCATGCCCTGAAACTCATGCCCTGAATCTCATGCCCTGAAACTCCTGCCCTCAAACTCATGCACTGAAACTCATGCCCTGAATCTCATGCCTTGAAACTCCTGCCCTCAAATTCATGCACTGAAACTCATGCCCTGAATCTCATGCCCTGAAACACCTGCACTGAATCTCATGCCCTGAAACTCATGCCCTGAATCTCATGCCCTGAATCTCGTGCCCTGAAACTCCTGCACTGAAACACCTGCCCTGAATCTCCTGCCCTGAAAATGAAGCCCTGAATCTCATGCTCTAAAACTCGTGCACTGAATCTCATGCCCTCAATTAACTGCACTGAAACTCATGCCCTGAATCTCATGCCCTGAAACTCATGCCCTGAACCTCATGCCCTGAACCTCAAGCCCTGAATCTCATGCCCTGAAACTCTTGCCCTAAATCACATACCCTGAAACTCCTGCCCTGAAACTCATGCACTGAAACTCATGCCCTGAATCACATGCCCTAAAACTCCTGCCCTGAATCATCTGCCCAGAAACTCATGCCCTGAATTACATGCCCTGAAATACCTGCCCTGAATCTCATGCCCTGAAACTCATGCCCTAAATCTCATGCCCTGAAACTCCTGCACTGAAACTCATGCACTGAAACTCATGCCCTGAATCACATGCCCTAAAACTCCTGCCCTGAATCATCTGCCCAGAAACTCATGCCCTGAATCTCATGCTCTGAAACTCACGCCCTGAATCTCATGCCCTGAAACTCCTGCACTGAAACTCATGCCATGAATCTAATATCCTGAAACTCACGCCCTGAATTACATGCCCTGAAACTCCTGCCCTGAAACTCATGCCCTGAAACTCATGCCCTGAATCTCATGCCCTGAAACTCCTGCACTGAAACACCTGCCCTGAATCTCCTGCCCTGAAACTCATGCCCTGAATCTCATGCCCTGAATCTCATGCTTTGAAACTCGTGCACTGAATCTCATGACCTCAAGTTCCTGCACTGAAACTCATGCCCTGAATCTCATGTCCTGAAACTCCTGCCCTGAATCACCTACCCTGAAACTCATGCCCTGAATCTCATGCCCTGAAACTCCTGCCCTGAAACTCATGCCCTGAAACTCATGCCCTGAAACTCCTGTCCTGTAACTCATGCCCTGAATCTCATGCCCTGAATCTCATGCCCTGAAACTCAAGCCCTGAATCTCATGCCCTGAAACTCATGCCCTAATTCACATACCCTGAAACTCCTGCCCTGAAACTCATGCACTGAAACTCATGCCCTGAATCACATGCACTAAAATTCCTGCCCTGAATCATCTGCCCAGAAACTCATGCCCTGAATTACATGCCCTGAAATACCTGCCCTGAATCTCATGCCCTGAAACTCATTCCCTGAATCTCATGCCCTGAATCTCATGCTCTGAAACTCGTGCACTGAATCTCATGCCCTCAAGTTCCTGCACTGAAACTCATGACCTGAATCTCATGCCCTGAAACTCATGCCCTGAACCTCATGCCCTGAAACTCATGCTCTGAAACTCGTGCACTGAATCTCATGCCCTCAAGTTCCTGCACTGAAACTCATGCCCTGAATCTCATGCCCTGAACTCATGCCCTGAACCTCATTCCCTGAAACTCAAGCCCTGAATCTCATGCCCTGAAACTCATGCCCTAAATCACATACCCTGAAACTCCTGCCCTCAAACTCATGCACTGAAACTCATGCCCTGAATCTCATGCCCTGAAACACCTGCACTGAAACTCATGCCATGAATCTCATATCCTGAAACTCACGCCTTGAATCACATGCCCTGAAACTCCTGCCCTGAAACTCATGCCCTGAAACTCATGCCCTGAAACTCATGCCCTGAATCTCATGCCCTGAATCTCGTGCCCTGAAACTCCTGCACTGAAACACCTGTCCTGAAACTCATGCCCTGAATCTCATGCCCTGAATCTCATGCCCTGAAACTCATGCCCTGAATCTCCTGTCCTGAAACTCATGCCCTGTATCTCATGCCCTGAATCTCATGCCCTGAAACTCCTGCACTGAAACACCTGCCCTGAATCTCCTGCCCTGAAAATCATGCCCTTAATCTCATGCCCTGAATCTCATGCTCTGAAACTCATGCCCTGAATCTCATGCCCTGAATCTCATGCCCTGAAACTCATGCCCTGAAACTCATGCCCTGAATCTCCTGTCCTGAAACTCATGCCCTGAATCTCATGCCCTGAATCTCATGCCCTGAAACTCCTGCACTGAAACACCTGCCCTGAATCTCCTGCCCTGAAAATCATGCCCTTAATCTCATGCCCTGAATCTCATGCTCTGAAACTCATTCCCTGAATCTCAAGCCCTGAATCTCATGCCCTGAAACTCATGCCCTACATCACATACCCTGAAACTCCTGCCCTGAAACTCATGCACTGAAACTCATGCCCTGAATCACATGCCCTAAAACTCATGCCCTGAATCATCTGCCCAGAAACTCATGCCCTGAATTACATGCCCTGAAACACCTGCCCTGAATCTCATGCCCTGAAACTCATGCCCTTAATCTCATGGCCTGAAACTCCTGCCCTCAAACTCATGCACTGAAACTCATGCCCTGAAACTCAAGCCCTGAATCTCCTGCCCTGAAACTCATGCACTGAAACTCATGCCCTGAATCACATGCCCTAAAACTCCTGCCCTGAATCATCTGCCCAGAAACTCATGCGCTGAATTACATGCCCTGAAATTCCTGCCCTGAATCTCATGCCCTGAAACTCATGCCCTGAATCTCATGCCCTGAAACTCCTGCCCTCAAACTCATGCAGTGAAACTCAAGCCCTGAATTTCATGCCTTGAAACTCCTGTCCTGAATCTCATGCCCTGAAACTCATGCCCTGAATCTCATGCCCTGAAACTCCTGCACTGAAACTCATGCCATGAATCTCATATCCTGAAACTCACGCCCTGAATTACATACCCTGAAACTCCTGCCTTGAAACGCATGCCCTGAAACTCATTCCCTGAATCTCCTTTCCTAAAACTCATGCCCTGAATCTCATGCCCTGAATCTCATGCCCTGAAATTCCTGCACTGAAACTCATGCCCTGAATCTCATGCCCTGAATCTCATGCTCTGAAACTCGTGCACTGAATCTCATGCCCTCAAGTTCCTGCACTGAAACTCATGCCCTGAATCTCATGCCCTGAAACTCATGCCCTGAACCTCATGCCCTGAAACTCAAGCCCTGAATCTCATGCCCTGAAACTCATGCCCTAAATCACATACCCTGAAACTCCTGCCCTGAAACTCATGCACTGAATCTCATGCCCTGAACCACATGCCCTAAAACTAATGCTCTGAATCATCTGCCCAGAAACTCATGCCCTGAATTACATGCCCTGAAACACCTGCCCTGAATCTCATGCCCTGAAACTCACGCCCTGAATCACATGCCCTGAAACTCCTGCCCTGAAACTCATGCCCTGAAACTCATGCCCTGAAACTCATGCCCTGAATCTCCTGTCCTGAAACTCATGCCCTGAATCTCATGCCCTGAATCTCATGCCCTGAAACGCCTGCACTGAAACACCTGCCCTGAATCTCCTGCCCTGAAAATGAAGCCCTGAATCTCATGCCCTGAATCTCATGCCCTGAAACTCATGCCCTGAAACTCATGCCCTGAATCTCCTGTCCTGAAACTCATGCCCTGAATCTCATGCCCTGAATCTCATGCCCTGAAACTCCTGCACTGAAACACCTGCCCTGAATCTCCTGCCCTGAAAATCATGCCCTGAATCTCATGCCCTGAATCTCATGCTCTGAAACTCATGCCCTGAATCTCAAGCCCTGAATCTCATGCCCTGAAACTCATGCCCTACATCACATACCCTGAAACTCCAGCCCTGAAACTCATGCACTGAAACTCATGCCCTGAATCACATGCCCTAAAACTCATGCCCTGAATCATCTGCCCAGAAACTCATGCCCTGAATTACATGCCCTGAAACACCTGCCCTGAATCTCATGCCCTGAAACTCATGCCCTTAATCTCATGGCCTGAAACTCCTGCCCTCAAACTCATGCACTGAAACTCATGCCCTGAATCTCATGCCTTGAAACTCCTGCCCTCAAACTCATGCACTGAAACTGATGCCCTGAATCTCATGCCCTGAAACACCTGCACTGAAACTCATGCCATGAATCTCATATCCTGAAACTCACGCCTTGAATCACATGCCCTGAAACTCCTGCCCTGAAACTCATGCCCTGAAACTCATGCCCTGAAACTCATGCCCTGAATCTCATGCACTGAATCTCGTGCCCTGAAACTCCTGCACTGAAACACCTGCCCTGAATCTCCTGCCCGGAAAATGAAGCCCTGAATCTCATGCCCTGAATCTCATGCCCTGAAACTCATGCCCTGAAACTCATGCCCTGAATCTCCTGTCCTGAAACTCATGCCCTGAATCTCATGCCCTGAAACTCCTGCACTGAAACACCTGCCCTGAATCTCCTGCACTGAAAATCATGCCCTGAATATCATGCCCTGAATCTCATGCTCTGAAACTCATGCCCTGAATCTCATGCCCTGAATCTCCTGCACTGAAACTCATGCCATGAATCTCATATCCTGAAACTCATGCCCTGAATCTCATGCCCTGAATCTCATGCCCAGAAACTCCTGCACTGAAACACCTGCCCTGAATCTCCTGCCCTGAAAATCATGCCCTGAAACTCAAGCCCTGAATCTCCTGCCCTGAAACTCATGCACTGAAACTCATGCCCTGAATCACATGCCCTAAAACTCCTGCCCTGAATCATCTGCCCAGAAACTCATGCCCTGAATTACATGCCCTGAAATTCCTGCCCTGAATCTCATGCCCTGAAACTCACGCCCTGAATCTCATGCCCTGAAACTCCTGCCCTCAAACTCATGCAGTGAAACTCAAGCCCTGAATTTCATGCCTTGAAACTCCTGTCCTGAATCTCATGCCCTGAAACTCATGCCCTGAATCTCATGCCCTGAAACTCCTGCACTGAAACTCATGCCATGAATCTCATATCCTGAAACTCACGCCCTGAATTACATACCCTGAAACTCCTGCCTTGAAACGCATGCCCTGAAACTCATTCCCTGAATCTCCTTCCCTTAAACTCATGCCCTGAATCTCATGCGCTGAATCTCATGCCCTGAAATTCCTGCACTGAAACTCATGCCCTGAATCTCATGCCCTGAATCTCATGCTCTGAAACTCGTGCACTGAATCTCATGCCCTCAAGTTCCTGCACTGAAACTCATGCCCTGAATCTCATGCCCTGAAACTCATGCCCTGAACCTCATGCCCTGAAACTCAAGCCCTGAATCTCATGTCCTGAAACTCATGCCCTAAATCACATACCCTGAAACTCCTGCCCTGAAACTCATGCACTGAATCTCATGCCCTGAACCACATGCCCTAAAACTAATGCTCTGAATCATCTGCCCAGAAACTCATGCCCTGAATTACATGCCCTGAAACACCTGCCCTGAATCTCATGCCCTGAAACTCACGCCCTGAATCACATGCCCTGAAAATCCTGCCCTGAAACTCATGCCCTGAAACTCATGCCCTGAAACTCATGCCCTGAATCTCCTGTCCTGAAACTCATGCCCTGAATCTCATGCCCTGAATCTCATGCCCTGAAACGCCTGCCCTGAAACTCATGCCCTGAAACTCATGCCCTGAAACTCATGCCCTGAATCTCCTGTCCTGAAACTCATGCCCTGAATCTCATGCCCTGAATCTCATGCCCTGAAACTCCTGCACTGAAACACCTGCCCTGAATCTCCTGCCCTGAAAATGAAGCCCTGAATCTCATGCTCCAAAACTCGTGCACTGAATCTTATGCCCTCAATTAACTGCACTGAAACTCATGCCCTGAATCTCATGCCCTGAAACTCATGCCCTGAACCTCATGCCCTGAAACTCAAGCCCTGAATCTCATGCCCTGAAAATCTTGCCCTAAATCACATACCCTGAAACTCCTGCCCTGAAACTCATGCACTGAAACTCATGCCCTGAATCACATGCCCTAAAATTCCTGCCCTGAATCATCTGCCCAGAAACTCATGCCCTGAATTACATGCCCTGAAATACCTGCCCTGAATCTCATGCCCTGAAATTCATGCCCTGAATCTCATGCCCTGAAACTCCTGCACTGAAACTCATGCCCTGAAACTCATGCCCTGAATCACATGCCCTAAAATTCCTGCCCCGAATCAGCTGCCCAGAAACTCATGCCCTGAATTACATGCCCTGAAATATCTGCCCTGAATCTCATGCACTGAAACTCACGCCCTGAATTACATGCCCTGAAACTCCTGCCCTCAAACTCATGCACTGAAACTCATGCCCTGAATCTCATGCCTTGAAACTCCTGCCCTCAAACTTATGCACTGAAACTCATGCCCTGAATCTCCTGCACTGAAACTCATGCCATGAATCTCATATCCTGAAACTCATGCCCTGAATCTCATGCCCTGAAACTCCTGCACTGAAACACCTGCCCTGAATCTCCTGCCCTGAAAATCATGCCCTGAAACTCAAGCCCTGAATCTCATGCACTGAAACTCATGCCCTAAATCTCATACCCTGAATCTCCTGCCCTGAATCTCATGCCCTGAAACTCATGCCCTGAACCTCATGCCCTGAAACTCAAGCCCTGAATTTCATGCCTTGAAACTCCTGTCCTGAATCTCATGCCCTGAAACTCAAGCCCTGAATCTCATGCCCTGAAACACCTGCACTGAAAATCATGCCATGAATCTCATATCCTGAAACTCACGCCTTGAATCACATGCCCTGAAACTCCTGCCCTGAAACTCATGCCCTGAAACTCATGCCCTGAAACTCATGCCCTGAATCTCATGCCCTGAATCTCGTGCCCTGAAACTCCTGCACTGAAACACCTGCCCTGAATCTCCTGCCCTGAAAATGAAGCCCTGAATCTCATGCCCTGAATCTCATGCCCTGAAACTCATGCCCTGAAACTCATGCCCTGAATCTCCTGTCCTGAAACTCATGCCCTGAATCTCATGCCCTGAATCTCATGCCCTGAAACTCCTGCACTGAAACACCTGCCCTGAATCTCCTGCCCTGAAAATCATGCCCTGAATCTCATGCCCTGAATCTCATGCTCTGAAACTCATGCCCTGAATCTCATGCCCTGAAACTCCTGCACTGAAACTCATGCCTTGAATCTCATATCCTGAAACTCACGCCCTGAATCTCATGCCCTGAATCTCATGCCCAGAAACTCCTGCACTGAAACACCTGCCCTGAATCTCCTGCCCTGAAAATCATGCCCTGAAACTCAAACCCTGAATCTCCTGCCCTGAAACTCATGCACTGAAACTCATGCCCTGAATCACATGCCCTAAAACTCCTGCCCTGAATCATCTGCCCAGAAACTCATGCCCTGAATTACATGCCCTGAAATTCCTGCCCTGAATCTCATGCCCTGAAACTCATGCCCTGAATCTCATGCCCTGAAACTCCTGCCCTGAAACTCATGCAGTGAAACTCAAGCCCTGAATTTCATGCCTTGAAACTCCTGTCCTGAATCTCATGCCCTGAAACTCATGCCCTGAATCTCATGCCCTGAAACTCCTGCACTGAAACTCATGCCATGAATCTCATATCCTGAAACTCACGCCCTGAATTACATACCCTGAAACTCCTGCCTTGAAACGCATGCCCTGAAACTCATTCCCTGAATCTCCTTTCCTAAAACTCATGCCCTGAATCTCATGCCCTGAATCTCATGCCCTGAAATTCCTGCACTGAAACTCATACCCTGAATCTCATGCCCTGAATCTCATGCTCTGAAACTCGTGCACTGAATCTCATGCCCTCAAGTTCCTGCACTGAAACTCATGCCCTGAATCTCATGCCCTGAAACTCATGCCCTGAACCTCATGCCCTGAAACTCAAGCCCTGAATCTCATGCCCTGAAACTCATGCCCTAAATCACATACCCTGAAACTCCTGCCCTGAAACTCATGCACTGAATCTCATGCTCTGAACCACATGCCCTAAAACTAATGCCCTGAATCATCTGCCCAGAAACTCATGCCCTGAATTACATGCCCTGAAACACCTGCCCTGAATCTCATGCCCTGAAACTCACGCCCTGAATCACATGCCCTGAAACTCCTGCCCTGAAACACATGCCCTGAAACTCATGCCCTGAAACTCATGCCCTGAATCTCCTGTCCTGAAACTCATGCCCTGAATCTCATGCCCTGAATCTCATGCCCTGAAACGCCTGCACTGAAACACCTGCCCTGAATCTCCTGCCCTGAAAATGAAGCCCTGAATCTCATGCTCTAAAACTCGTGCACTGAATCTTATGCCCTCAATTAACTGCACTGAAACTCATGCCCTGAATCTCATGCCCTGAAACTCATGCCCTGAACCTCATGCCCTGAAACTCAAGCCCTGAATCTCATGCCCTGAAACTCTTGCCCTGAAACTCCTGCACTGAAACTCATGCCATGAATCTCATATCCTGAAACTCATGCCCTGAATCTCATGCCCTGAATCTCATGCCCTGAAACTCCTGCTCTGAAACACCTGCCCTGAATCTCCTGCCCTGAAAATCATGCCCTGAAACTCAAGCCCTGAATCTCATGCACTGAAACTCATGCCCTAAATCTCATACCCTGAATCTCCTGCCCTGAAACTCATGCACTGAAACTCATGCCCTGAATCACATGCCCTAAAACTCCTGCCCTGAATCATCTGCCCAGATACTCATGCCCTGAATTACATGACCTGAAATTCCTGCCCTGAATCTCATGCCCTGAAACTCATGCCCTGAATCTCATGCCCTGAAACTCCTGCCCTCAAGCTCATGCGGTGAAACTCAAGCCCTGAATTTCATGCCTTGAAACTCCTGTCCTGAATCTCATGCCCTGAAACTCATGCCCTGAATCTCATGCCCTGAAACTCCTGCACTGAAACTCATGCCATGAATCTCATATCCTGAAACTCACGCCCTGAATTACATACCCTGAAACTCCTGCCTTGAAACTCATGCACTGAATCTCATGCCCTGATCCACATGCCCTAAAACTAATGCCCTGAATCATCTGCCCAGAAACTCATGCCCTGAATTACATGCCCTGAAATACCTGCCCTGAATCTCATGCCCTGAAACTCATGCCCTGAATCTCATGCCCTGAACCTCATGCCCTGAAACTCAAGCCCTGAATCTCATGCCCTGAACCTCATGCCCTGAAACTCAAGCCCTGAATCTCATGCCCTGAAACTCATGCCCTAAATCACATACCCTGAAACTCCTGCCCTGAAACTCATGCACTGAATCTCATGCTCTGAACCACATGCCCTAAAACTAATGCCCTGAATCATCTGCCCAGAAACTCATGCCCTGAATTACATGCCCTGAAACACCTGCCCTGAATCTCATGCCCTGAAACTCACGCCCTGAATCACATGCCCTGAAACTCCTGCCCTGAAACTCATGCCCTGAAACTCATGCCCTGAAACTCATGCCCTGAATCTCCTGTCCTGAAACTCATGCCCTGAATCTCATGCCCTGAATCTCATGCCCTGAAACGCCTGCACTGAAACACCTGCCCTGAATCTCCTGCCCTGAAAATGAAGCCCTGAATCTCATGCTCTAAAACTCGTGCACTGAATCTTATGCCCTCAATTAACTGCACTGAAACTCATGCCCTGAATCTCATGCCCTGAAACTCATGCCCTGAACCTCATGCCCTGAAACTCAAGCCCTGAATCTCATGCCCTGAAACTCTTGCCCTGAAACTCCTGCACTGAAACTCATGCCATGAATCTCATATCCTGAAACTCATGCCCTGAATCTCATGCCCTGAATCTCATGTCCTGAAACTCCTGCACTGAAACACCTGCCCTGAATCTCCTGCCCTGAAAATCATGCCCTGAAACTCAAGCCCTGAATCTCATGCACTGAAACTCATGCCCTAAATCTCATACCCTGAATCTCCTGCCCTGAAACTCATGCACTGAAACTCCTGCCCTGAATCATCTGCCCAGATACTCATGCCCTGAATTACATGACCTGAAATTCCTGCCCTGAATCTCATGCCCTGAAACTCATGCCCTGAATCTCATGCCCTGAAACTCCTGCACTGAAACTCATGCCATGAATCTCATATCCTGAAACTCACGCCCTGAATTACATACCCTGAAACTCCTGCCTTGAAACTCATGCACTGAATCTCATGCCCTGATCCACATGCCCTAAAACTAATGCCCTGAATCATCTGCCCAGAAACTCATGCCCTGAATTACATGCCCTGAAATACCTGCCCTGAATCTCATGCCCTGAAACTCATGCCCTGAATCTCATGCCCTGAACCTCATGCCCTGAAACTCAAGCCCTGAATCTCATGCCCTGAACCTCATGCCCTGAAACTCAAGCCCTGAATCTCATGCCCTGAAACTCATGCCCTAAATCACATACCCTGAAACTCCTGCCCTGAAACTCATGCACTGAATCTCATGCTCTGAACCACATGCCCTAAAACTAATGCCCTGAATCATCTGCCCAGAAACACATGCCCTGAATTACATGCCCTGAAACACCTGCCCTGAATCTCATGTCCTGAAACTCACGCCCTGAATCACATGCCCTGAAACTCCTGCCCTGAAACTCATGCCGTGAAACTCATGCCCTGAAACTCATGCCCTGAATCTCCTGTCCTGAAACTCATGCCCTGAATCTCATTTCCTGAATCTCATGCCCTGAAACGCCTGCACTGAAACACCTGCCCTGAATCTCCTGCCCTGAAAATGAAGCCCTGAATCTCATGCTCTAAAACTCGTGCACTGAATCTTATGCCCTCAATTAACTGCACTGAAACTCATGCCCTGAATCTCATGCCCTGAAACTCATGCCCTGAACCTCATGCCCTGAAACTCAAGCCCTGAATCTCATGCCCTGAAACTCTTGCCCTGAAACTCCTGCACTGAAACTCATGCCATGAATCTCATATCCTGAAACTCATGCCCTGAATCTCATGCCCTGAATCTCATGCCCTGAAACTCCTGCACTGAAACACCTGCCCTGAATCTCCTGCCCTGAAAATCATGCCCTGAAACTCAAGCCCTGAATCTCATACACTGAAACTCATGCCCTAAATCTCATACCCTGAATCTCCTGCCCTGAAACTCATGCACTGAAACTCATGCCCTGATCCACATGCCCTAAAACTAATGCCCTGAATCATCTGCCCAGAAACTCATGCCCTGAATTACATGCCCTGAAATACCTGCCCTGAATCTCATGCCCTGAAACTCATGCCCTGAATCTCATGCCCTGAACCTCATGCCCTGAAACTCAAGCCCTGAATCTCATGCCCTGAACCTCATGCCCTGAAACTCAAGCCCTGAATCTCATGCCCTGAAACTCATGCCCTGAACCTCATGCCCTGAAACTCAAGCCCTGAATCTCATGCCCTGAAACTCTTGCCCTGAAACTCCTGCACTGAAACTCATGCCATGAATCTCATATCCTGAAACTCATGCCCTGAATCTCATGCCCTGAATCTCATGTCCTGAAACTCCTGCACTGAAACACCTGCCCTGAATCTCCTGCCCTGAAAATCATGCCCTGAAACTCAAGCCCTGAATCTCATGCACTGAAACTCATGCCCTAAATCTCATACCCTGAATCTCCTGCCCTGAAACTCATGCACTGAAACTCATGCCCTGAATCACATGCCCTAAAACTCCTGCCCTGAATCATCTGCCCAGATACTCATGCCCTGAATTACATGACCTGAAATTCCTGCCCTGAATCTCATGCCCTGAAACTCATGCCCTGAATCTCATGCCCTGAAACTCCTGCCCTCAAGCTCATGCGGTGAAACTCAAGCCCTGAATTTCATGCCTTGAAACTCCTGTCCTGAATCTCATGCCCTGAAACTCATGCCCTGAATCTCATGCCCTGAAACTCCTGCACTGAAACTCATGCCATGAATCTCATATCCTGAAACTCACGCCCTGAATTACATACCCTGAAACTCCTGCCTTGAAACTCATGCACTGAATCTCATGCCCTGATCCACATGCCCTAAAACTAATGCCCTGAATCATCTGCCCAGAAACTCATGCCCTGAATTACATGCCCTGAAATACCTGCCCTGAATCTCATGCCCTGAAACTCATGCCCTGAATCTCATGCCCTGAACCTCATGCCCTGAAACTCAAGCCCTGAATCTCATGCCCTGAACCTCATGCCCTGAAACTCAAGCCCTGAATCTCATGCCCTGAAACTCATGCCCTAAATCACATACCCTGAAACTCCTGCCCTGAAACTCATGCACTGAATCTCATGCTCTGAACCACATGCCCTAAAACTAATGCCCTGAATCATCTGCCCAGAAACTCATGCCCTGAATTACATGCCCTGAAACACCTGCCCTGAATCTCATGCCCTGAAACTCACGCCCTGAATCACATGCCCTGAAACTCCTGCCCTGAAACTCATGCCCTGAAACTCATGCCCTGAAACTCATGCCCTGAATCTCCTGTCCTGAAACTCATGCCCTGAATCTCATGCCCTGAATCTCATGCCCTGAAACGCCTGCACTGAAACACCTGCCCTGAATCTCCTGCCCTGAAAATGAGGCCCTGAATCTCATGCTCTAAAACTCGTGCACTGAATCTTATGCCCTCAATTAACTGCACTGAAACTCATGCCCTGAATCTCATGCCCTGAAACTCATGCCCTGAACCTCATGCCCTGAAACTCAAGCCCTGAATCTCATGCCCTGAAACTCTTGCCCTGAAACTCCTGCACTGAAACTCATGCCATGAATCTCATATCCTGAAACTCATGCCCTGAATCTCATGCCCTGAATCTCATGCCCTGAAACTCCTGCACTGAAAAACCTGCCCTGAATCTCCTGCCCTGAAAATCATGCCCTGAAACTCAAGCCCTGAATCTCATGCACTGAAACTCATGCCCTAAATCTCATACCCTGAATCTCCTGCCCTGAAACTCATGCACTGAAACTCATGCCCTGAATCACATGCCCTAAAACTCCTGCCCTGAATCATCTGCCCAGATACTCATGCCCTGAATTACATGACCTGAAATTCCTGCCCTGAATCTCATGCCCTGAAACTCCTGCACTGAAACTCATGCCATGAATCTCATATCCTGAAACTCACGCCCTGAATTACATACCCTGAAACCCCTGCCTTGAAACGCATGCCCTGAAAATCATTCCCTGAATCTCCTGTCCTAAAACTCATGCCCTGAATCTCATGCCCTCAAGTTCCTGCACTGAAACTCATGCCCTGAATCTCATGCCCTGGACCTCATGCCCTGAAACTCAAGCCCTGAATCTCATGCCCTGAAACTCATGCCCTAAATCACATACCCTGAAACTCCTGCCCTGAAACTCATGCACTGAATCTCATGCCCTGATCCACATGCCCTAAAACTAATGCCCTGAATCATCTGCCCAGAAACTCATGCCCTGAATTACATGCCCTGAAATACCTGCCCTTAAGCTCATGCGGTGAAACTCAAGCCCTGAATTTCATGCCTTGAAACTCCTGTCCTGAATCTCATGCCCTGAAACTCATGCCCTGAATCTCATGCCCTGAAACTCCTGCACTGAAACTCATGCCATGAATCTCATATCCTGAAACTCACGCCCTGAATTACATACCCTGAAACTCCTGCCTTGAAACTCATGCACTGAATCTCATGCCCTGATCCACATGCCCTAAAACTAATGCCCTGAATCATCTGCCCAGAAACTCATGCCCTGAATTACATGCCCTGAAATACCTGCCCTGAATCTCATGCCCTGAAACTCATGCCCTGAATCTCATGCCCTGAACCTCATGCCCTGAAACTCAAGCCCTGAATCTCATGCCCTGAACCTCATGCCCTGAAACTCAAGCCCTGAATCTCATGCCCTGAAACTCATGCCCTAAATCACATACCCTGAAACTCCTGCCCTGAAACTCATGCACTGAATCTCATGCTCTGAACCACATGCCCTAAAACTAATGCCCTGAATCATCTGCCCAGAAACACATGCCCTGAATTACATGCCCTGAAACACCTGCCCTGAATCTCATGTCCTGAAACTCACGCCCTGAATCACATGCCCTGAAACTCCTGCCCTGAAACTCATGCCGTGAAACTCATGCCCTGAAACTCATGCCCTGAATCTCCTGTCCTGAAACTCATGCCCTGAATCTCATTTCCTGAATCTCATGCCCTGAAACGCCTGCACTGAAACACCTGCCCTGAATCTCCTGCCCTGAAAATGAAGCCCTGAATCTCATGCTCTAAAACTCGTGCACTGAATCTTATGCCCTCAATTAACTGCACTGAAACTCATGCCCTGAATCTCATGCCCTGAAACTCATGCCCTGAACCTCATGCCCTGAAACTCAAGCCCTGAATCTCATGCCCTGAAACTCTTGCCCTGAAACTCCTGCACTGAAACTCATGCCATGAATCTCATATCCTGAAACTCATGCCCTGAATCTCATGCCCTGAATCTCATGCCCTGAAACTCCTGCACTGAAACACCTGCCCTGAATCTCCTGCCCTGAAAATCATGCCCTGAAACTCAAGCCCTGAATCTCATACACTGAAACTCATGCCCTAAATCTCATACCCTGAATCTCCTGCCCTGAAACTCATGCACTGAAACTCATGCCCTGATCCACATGCCCTAAAACTAATGCCCTGAATCATCTGCCCAGAAACTCATGCCCTGAATTACATGCCCTGAAATACCTGCCCTGAATCTCATGCCCTGAAACTCATGCCCTGAATCTCATGCCCTGAACCTCATGCCCTGAAACTCAAGCCCTGAATCTCATGCCCTGAACCTCATGCCCTGAAACTCAAGCCCTGAATCTCATGCCCTGAAACTCATGCCCTGAACCTCATGCCCTGAAACTCAAGCCCTGAATCTCATGCCCTGAAACTCTTGCCCTGAAACTCCTGCACTGAAACTCATGCCATGAATCTCATATCCTGAAACTCATGCCCTGAATCTCATGCCCTGAATCTCATGTCCTGAAACTCCTGCACTGAAACACCTGCCCTGAATCTCCTGCCCTGAAAATCATGCCCTGAAACTCAAGCCCTGAATCTCATGCACTGAAACTCATGCCCTAAATCTCATACCCTGAATCTCCTGCCCTGAAACTCATGCACTGAAACTCATGCCCTGAATCACATGCCCTAAAACTCCTGCCCTGAATCATCTGCCCAGATACTCATGCCCTGAATTACATGACCTGAAATTCCTGCCCTGAATCTCATGCCCTGAAACTCATGCCCTGAATCTCATGCCCTGAAACTCCTGCCCTCAAGCTCATGCGGTGAAACTCAAGCCCTGAATTTCATGCCTTGAAACTCCTGTCCTGAATCTCATGCCCTGAAACTCATGCCCTGAATCTCATGCCCTGAAACTCCTGCACTGAAACTCATGCCATGAATCTCATATCCTGAAACTCACGCCCTGAATTACATACCCTGAAACTCCTGCCTTGAAACTCATGCACTGAATCTCATGCCCTGATCCACATGCCCTAAAACTAATGCCCTGAATCATCTGCCCAGAAACTCATGCCCTGAATTACATGCCCTGAAATACCTGCCCTGAATCTCATGCCCTGAAACTCATGCCCTGAATCTCATGCCCTGAACCTCATGCCCTGAAACTCAAGCCCTGAATCTCATGCCCTGAACCTCATGCCCTGAAACTCAAGCCCTGAATCTCATGCCCTGAAACTCATGCCCTAAATCACATACCCTGAAACTCCTGCCCTGAAACTCATGCACTGAATCTCATGCTCTGAACCACATGCCCTAAAACTAATGCCCTGAATCATCTGCCCAGAAACTCATGCCCTGAATTACATGCCCTGAAACACCTGCCCTGAATCTCATGCCCTGAAACTCACGCCCTGAATCACATGCCCTGAAACTCCTGCCCTGAAACTCATGCCCTGAAACTCATGCCCTGAAACTCATGCCCTGAATCTCCTGTCCTGAAACTCATGCCCTGAATCTCATGCCCTGAATCTCATGCCCTGAAACGCCTGCACTGAAACACCTGCCCTGAATCTCCTGCCCTGAAAATGAGGCCCTGAATCTCATGCTCTAAAACTCGTGCACTGAATCTTATGCCCTCAATTAACTGCACTGAAACTCATGCCCTGAATCTCATGCCCTGAAACTCATGCCCTGAACCTCATGCCCTGAAACTCAAGCCCTGAATCTCATGCCCTGAAACTCTTGCCCTGAAACTCCTGCACTGAAACTCATGCCATGAATCTCATATCCTGAAACTCATGCCCTGAATCTCATGCCCTGAATCTCATGCCCTGAAACTCCTGCACTGAAAAACCTGCCCTGAATCTCCTGCCCTGAAAATCATGCCCTGAAACTCAAGCCCTGAATCTCATGCACTGAAACTCATGCCCTAAATCTCATACCCTGAATCTCCTGCCCTGAAACTCATGCACTGAAACTCATGCCCTGAATCACATGCCCTAAAACTCCTGCCCTGAATCATCTGCCCAGATACTCATGCCCTGAATTACATGACCTGAAATTCCTGCCCTGAATCTCATGCCCTGAAACTCCTGCACTGAAACTCATGCCATGAATCTCATATCCTGAAACTCACGCCCTGAATTACATACCCTGAAACCCCTGCCTTGAAACGCATGCCCTGAAAATCATTCCCTGAATCTCCTGTCCTAAAACTCATGCCCTGAATCTCATGCCCTCAAGTTCCTGCACTGAAACTCATGCCCTGAATCTCATGCCCTGGACCTCATGCCCTGAAACTCAAGCCCTGAATCTCATGCCCTGAAACTCATGCCCTAAATCACAT
Source organism: Mobula birostris (assembly GCF_030028105.1). NCBI lineage: Eukaryota > Metazoa > Chordata > Chondrichthyes > Myliobatiformes > Myliobatidae > Mobula > Mobula birostris. Next base: position 42,879 of record NW_027275160.1, read on the forward strand.
ACCCTGAAACTCCTGCCCTGAAACTCAAGCACTGAATCTCATGCCCTGATCCACATGCCCTAAAACTAATGCCCTGAATCATCTGCCCAGAAACTCATGCCCTGAATTACATGCCCTGAAATACCTGCCCTGAATCTCATGCCCTGAAACTCATGCCCTGAATCTCATGCCCTGAAACTCCTGCCCTCAAACTCATGCACTGAAACTCATGCCCTGAATCTCATGCCTTGAAACTCCTGCCCTCAAATTCATGCACTGAAACTCATGCCCTGAATCTCATGCCCTGAAACACCTGCACTGAATCTCATGCCCTGAAACTCATGCCCTGAATCTCATGTCCTGAATCTCGTGCCCTGAAACTCCTGCACTGAAACACCTGCCCTGAATCTCCTGCCCTGAAACTGAAGCCCTGAATCTCATGCTCTAAAACTCGTGCACTGAATCTCATGCCCTCAATTAACTGCACTGAAACTCATGCCCTGAATCTCATGCCCTGAAACTCCTGCACTGAAACTCATGCACTGAAACTCATGCCCTGAATCACATGCCCTAAAACTCCTGCCCTGAATCATCTGCCCAGAATCTCATGCCCTGAATTACATGCCCTGAAATACCTGCCCTGAATCTCATGCCCTGAAACTCACGCCCTGAATCTCATGCCCTGAAACTCCTGCACTGAAACTCATGCCATGAATCTAATATCCTGAAACTCACGCCCTGAATTACATGCCCTGAAACTCCTGCCCTGAAACTCATGCCCTGAAACTCATGCCCTGAATCTCATGCCCTGAAACTCCTGCACTGAAACACCTGCCCTGAATCTCCTGCCCTGAAACTCATGCCCTGAATCTCATGCCCTGAATCTCATGCTTTGAAACTCGTGCACTGAATCTCATGACCTCAAGTTCCTGCACTGAAACTCATGCCCTGAATCTCATGTCCTGAAACTCCTGCCCTGAATCACCTACCCTGAAACTCATGCCCTGAATCTCATGCCCTGAAACTCCTGCCCTGAAACTCATGCCCTGAAACTCATGCCCTGAAACTCCTGTCCTGAAACTCATGCCCTGAATCTCATGCACTGAATCTCATGCCCTGAAACTCAAGCCCTGAATCTCATGCCCTGAAACTCATGCCCTAATTCACATACCCTGAAACTCCTGCCCTGAAACTCATGCACTCAAACTCATGCCCTGAATCACATGCCCTAAAACTCCTGCCCTGAAACTCATGCCCTGAATCTCATGCCCTGAAACTCATGCCCTAAATCACATACCCTGAAACTACTGCCCTGAAACTGATGCACTGAAACTCATGCCCTGAATCACATGCACTAAAATTCCTGCACTGAATCATCTGCCCAGAAACTCATGCCCTGAATTACATGCCCTGAAATACCTGCCCTGAATCTCATGCCCTGAAACTCATGCCCTGAATCTCATGCCCTGAATCTCATGCTCTGAAACTCGTGCACTGAATCTCATGCCCTCAAGTTCCTGCACTGAAACTCATGACCTGAATCTCATGCCCTGAAACTCATGCCCTGAACCTCATGCCCTGAAACTCATGCTCTGAAACTCGTGCACTGAGTCTCATGCCCTCAAGTTCCTGCACTGAAACTCATGCCCTGAATCTCATGCCCTGAAACTCATGCCCTGAACCTCATTCCCTGAAACTCAAGCCCTGAATCTCATGCCCTGAAACTCATGCCCTAAATCACATACCCTGAAACTCCTGCCCTGAAACTCATGCACTGAAACTCATGCCCTGAATCACATGCCCTAAAACTCATGCCCTGAATCATCTGCCCAGAAACTCATGCCCTGAATTACATGTCCTGAAATACCTGCCCTGAATCTCATGCCCTGAAACTCATGCCCTGAATCTCATGCCCTGAAACTCCTGCACTGAAACTCATGCCATGAATCTCATATCCTGAAACTCACGCCCTGAATTACATGCCCTGAAACTCCTGCCCTGAAACTCATGCCCTGAAACTCATGCCCTGAAACTCATGCCCTGAATCTCCTGTCCTAAAACTCATGCCCTGAATCTCATGTCCTGAATCTCATGCCCTGAAACTCCTGCACTGAAACACCTGCCCTGAATCTCCTGCCCTGAAACTCATGCCCTGAATCTCATGCCCTGAATCTCATGCTTTGAAACTCGTGCACTGAATCTCATGACCTCAAGTTCCGGCACTGAAACTCATGCCCTGAATCTCATGTCCTGAAACTCCTGCCCTGAATCACCTACCCTGAAACTCATGCCCTGAATCTCATGCCCTGAAACTCCTGCCCTGAAACTCATGCCCTGAAACTCATGCCCTGAAACTCCTGTCCTGAAACTCATGCCCTGAATCTCATGCCCTGAATCTCATGCCCTGAAACTCAAGCCCTGAATCTCATGCCCTGAAACTCATGCCCTAATTCACATACCCTGAAACTCCTGCCCTGAAACTCATGCACTCAAACTCATGCCCTGAATCACATGCCCTAAAACTCCTGCCCTGAAACTCATGCCCTGAATCTCATGCCCTGAAACTCATGCCCTAAATCACATACCCTGAAACTACTGCCCTGAAACTCATGCACTGAAACTCATGCCCTGAATCACATGCACTAAAATTCCTGCCCTGAATCATCTGCCCAGAAACTCATGCCCTGAATTACATGCCCTGAATCTCATGCTCTGAAACTCGTGCACTGAATCTCATGCCCTCAAGTTCCTGCACTGAAACTCATGACCTGAATCTCATGCCCTGAAACTCATGCCCTGAACCTCATGCCCTGAAACTCATGCTCTGAAACTCGTGCACTGAGTCTCATGCCCTCAAGTTCCTGCACTGAAACTCATGCCCTGAATCTCATGCCCTGAAACTCATGCCCTGAACCTCATTCCCTGAAACTCAAGCCCTGAATCTCATGCCCTGAAACTCATGCCCTAAATCACATACCCTGAAACTCCTGCCCTGAAACTCATGCACTGAAACTCATGCCCTGAATCACATGCCCTAAAACTCATGCCCTGAATCATCTGCCCAGAAAGTCATGCCCTGAATTACATGCCCTGATATACCTGCCCTGAATCTCATGCCCTGAAACTCATGCCCTGAATCTCATGCCCTGAAACTCCTGCACTGAAACTCATGCCATGAATCTCATATCCTGAAACTCACGCCCTGAATTACATGCCCTGAAACTCCTGCCCTGAAACTCATGCCCTGAAACTCATGCCCTGAAACTCATGCCCTGAGTCTCCTGTCCTAAAACTCATGCCCTGAATCTCATGCCCTGAATCTCACGCTCTGAAACTCGTGCACTGAATCTCATGACCTCAAGTTACTGCACTGGAACTCATGCCCTGAATCTCATGTCCTGAAACTCCTGCACTGAAACACCTGCCCTGAATCTCCTGCCTTGAAAATCATGACCTGAATCTCATGCCCTGAATCTCATGCTCTGAAACTCGTGCACTGAATCTCATGCCCTCAAGTTCCTGCACTGAAACTCAAGCCCTGAATCTCATGCCCTGAAACTCATGCCCTGAACCTCATGCCCTGAAACTCAAGCCCTGAATCTCATGCCCTGAAACTCATGCCCTAAATCACATACCCTGAAACTCCTGCCCTGAATCATCTGCCCAGAAACTCATGCCCTGAATTACATGCCCTGAAATACCTGCCCTGAATCTCATGCCCTGAAACTCATGCCCTGAATCTCATGCCCTGAAACTCCTGCCCTCAAACTCATGCACTGAAACTCATGCCCTGAATCTCATGCCTTGAAACTCCTGCCCTCAAACTCATGCACTGAAACTCATGCCCTGAATCTCATATCCTGAAACTCACGCCTTGAATCACATGCCCTGAAACTCCTGCCCTGAAACTCATGCCCTGAAACTCATGCCCTGAAACTCATGCCCTGAATCTCATGCCCTGAATCTCGTGCCCTGAAACTCCTGCACTGAAACACCTGCCCTGAATCTCCTGCCCTGAAAATGAAGCCCTGAATCTCATGCCCTGAATCTCATGCCTTGAAACTCATGCCCTGAAACTCATGCCCTGAATCTCCTGTCCTGAAACTCATGCCCTGAAACTCATGCCCTGAATCTCCTGTCCTGAAACTCATGCCCTGAATCTCATGCCCTGAATCTCATGCCCTGAAACTCCTGCACTGAAACACCTGCCCTGAATCTCCTGCCCTGAAAATCATGCCCTGAATCTCATGCCGTGAATCTCAAGCCCTGAATCTCATGCCCTGAAACTCATGCCCTACATCACATACCCAGAAACTCCTGCCCTGAAACTCATGCACTGAAACTCATGCCCTGAAACTCATGCACTGAAACTCATGCCCTGAATCACATGCCCTAAAACTCATGCCCTGAATCATCTGCCCAGAAACTCATGCCCTGAATTACATGCCCTGAAACACCTGCCCTGAATCTCATGCCCTGAAACTCATGCCCTTAATCTCATGGCCTGAAACTCCTGCCCTCAAACTCATGCACTGAAACTCATGCCCTGAATCTCATGCCTTGAAACTCCTGCCCTCAAACTCATGCACTGAAACTCATGCCCTGAATCTCATGCCCTGAAACACCTGCACTGAAACTCATGCCATGAATCTCATATCCTGAAACTCACGCCTTGAATCACATGCCCTGAAACTCCTGCCCTGAAACTCATGCCCTGAAACTCATGCCCTGAAACTCATGCCCTGAATCTCATGCACTGAATCTCGTGCCCTGAAACTCCTGCACTGAAACACCTGCCCTGAATCTCCTGCCCTGAAAATGAAGCCCTGAATCTCATGCCCTGAATCTCATGCCCTGAAACTCATGCCCTGAAACTCATGCCCTGAATCTCCTGTCCTGAAACTCATGCCCTGAATCTCATGCCCTGAATCTCATGCCCTGAAACTCCTGCACTGAAACACCTGCCCTGAATCTCCTGCACTGAAAATCATGCCCTGAATATCATGCCCTGAATCTCATGCTCTGAAACTCATGCCCTGAATCTCATGCCCTGAATCTCCTGCACTGAAACTCATGCCATGAATCTCATATCCTGAAACTCATGCCCTGAATCTCATGCCCTGAATCTCATGTTCAGAAACTCCTGCACTGAAACACCTGCCCTGAATCTCCTGCCCTGAAAATCATGCCCTGAAACTCAAGCCCTGAATCTCCTGCCCTGAAACTCATGCACTGAAACTCATGCCCTGAATCACATGCCCTAAAACTCCTGCCCTGAATCATCTGCCCAGAAACTCATGCCCTGAATTACATGCCCTGAAATTCCTGCCTTGAATCTCATGCCCTGAAACTCCTGCCCTCAAACTCATGCAGTGAAACTCAAGCCCTGAATTACATACCCTGAAACTCCTGCCTTGAAACGCATGCCCTGAAACTCATTCCCTGAATCTCCTTTCCTAAAACTCATGCCCTGAATCTCATGCCCTGAATCTCATGCCCTGAAATTCCTGCACTGAAACTCATGCCCTGAATCTCATGCCCTGAATCTCATGCTCTGAAACTCGTGCACTGAATCTCATGCCCTCAAGTTCCTGCACTGAAACTCATGCCCTGAACCTCATGCCCTGAAACTCAAGCCCTGAATCTCATGCCCTGAAACTCATGCCCTAAATCACATACCCTGAAACTCCTGCCCTGAAACTCATGCACTGAATCTCATGCCCTGAACCACATGCCCTAAAACTAATGCCCTGAATCATCTGCCCAGAAACTCATGCCCTGAATTACATGCCCTGAAACACCTGCCCTGAATCTCATGCCCTGAAACTCGCGCCCTGAATCACATGCCCTGAAACTCCTGCCCTGAAACTCATGCCCTGAAACTCATGCCCTGAAACTCATGCCCTGAATCTCCTGTCCTGAAACTCATGCCCTGAATCTCATGCCCTGAATCTCATGCCCTGAAACTCCTGCACTGAAACACCTGCCCTGAATCTCCTGCCCTGAAAATGAAGCCCTGAATCTCATGCTCCAAAACTCGTGCACTGAATCTTATGCCCTCAATTAACTGCACTGAAACTCATGCCCTGAATCTCATGCCCTGAAACTCATGCCCTGAACCTCATGCCCTGAAACTCAAGCCCTGAATCTCATGCCCTGAAACTCTTGCCCTAAATCACATACCCTGAAACTCCTGCCCTGAAACTCATGCACTGAAACTCATGCCCTGAATCACATGCCCTAAAATTCCTGCCCTGAATCATCTGCCCAGAAACTCATGCCCTGAATTACATGCCCTGAAATACCTGCCCTGAATCTCATGCCCTGAAATTCATGCCCTGAATCTCATGCCCTGAAACTCCTGCACTGAAACTCATGCCCTGAAACTCATGCCCTGAATCACATGCCCTAAAATTCCTGCCCCGAATCAGCTGCCCAGAAACTCATGCCCTGAATTACATGCCCTGAAATATCTGCCCTGAATCTCATGCACTGAAACTCACGCCCTGAATTACATGCCCTGAAACTCCTGCCCTCAAACTCATGCACTGAAACTCATGCCCTGAATCTCATGCCTTGAAACTCCTGCCCTCAAACTTATGCACTGAAACTCATGCCCTGAATCTCCTGCACTGAAACTCATGCCATGAATCTCATATCCTGAAACTCATGCCCTGAATCTCATGCCCTGAAACTCCTGCACTGAAACACCTGCCCTGAATCTCCTGCCCTGAAAATCATGCCCTGAAACTCAAGCCCTGAATCTCATGCACTGAAACTCATGCCCTAAATCTCATACCCTGAATCTCCTGCCCTGAATCTCATGCCCTGAAACTCATGCCCTGAACCTCATGCCCTGAAACTCAAGCCCTGAATTTCATGCCTTGAAACTCCTGTCCTGAATCTCATGCCCTGAAACTCAAGCCCTGAATCTCATGCCCTGAAACACCTGCACTGAAAATCATGCCATGAATCTCATATCCTGAAACTCACGCCTTGAATCACATGCCCTGAAACTCCTGCCCTGAAACTCATGCCCTGAAACTCATGCCCTGAAACTAATGCCCTGAATCTCATGCCCTGAATCTCGTGCCCTGAAACTCCTGCACTGAAACACCTGCCCTGAATCTCCTGCCCTGAAAATGAAGCCCTGAATCTCATGCCCTGAATCTCATGCCCTGAAACTCATGCCCTGAAACTCATGCCCTGAATCTCCTGTCCTGAAACTCATGCCCTGAATCTCATGCCCTGAATCTCATGCCCTGAAACTCCTGCACTGAAACACCTGCCCTGAATCTCCTGCCCTGAAAATCATGCCCTGAATCTCATGCCCTGAATCTCATGCTCTGAAACTCATGCCCTGAATCTCATGCCCTGAAACTCCTGCACTGAAACTCATGCCTTGAATCTCATATCCTGAAACTCACGCCCTGAATCTCATGCCCTGAATCTCATGCCCAGAAACTCCTGCACTGAAACACCTGCCCTGAATCTCCTGCCCTGAAAATCATGCCCTGAAACTCAAACCCTGAATCTCCTGCCCTGAAACTCATGCACTGAAACTCATGCCCTGAATCACATGCCCTAAAACTCCTGCCCTGAATCATCTGCCCAGAAACTCATGCCCTGAATTACATGCCCTGAAATTCCTGCCCTGAATCTCATGCCCTGAAACTCATGCCCTGAATCTCATGCCCTGAAACTCCTGCCCTGAAACTTCTGCAGTGAAACTCAAGCCCTGAATTTCATGCCTTGAAACTCCTGTCCTGAATCTCATGCCCTGAAACTCATGCCCTGAATCTCATGCCCTGAAACTCCTGCACTGAAACTCATGCCATGAATCTCATATCCTGAAACTCACGCCCTGAATTACATACCCTGAAACTCCTGCCTTGAAACGCATGCCCTGAAACTCATTCCCTGAATCTCCTTTCCTAAAACTCATGCCCTGAATCTCATGCCCTGAATCTCATGCCCTGAAATTCCTGCACTGAAACTCATACCCTGAATCTCATGCCCTGAATCTCATGCTCTGAAACTCGTGCACTGAATCTCATGCCCTCAAGTTCCTGCACTGAAACTCATGCCCTGAATCTCATGCCCTGAAACTCATGCCCTGAACCTCATGCCCTGAAACTCAAGCCCTGAATCTCATGCCCTGAAACTCATGCCCTAAATCACATACCCTGAAACTCCTGCCCTGAAACTCATGCACTGAATCTCATGCTCTGAACCACATGCCCTAAAACTAATGCCCTGAATCATCTGCCCAGAAACTCATGCCCTGAATTACATGCCCTGAAACACCTGCCCTGAATCTCATGCCCTGAAACTCACGCCCTGAATCACATGCCCTGAAACTCCTGCCCTGAAACTCATGCCCTGAAACTCATGCCCTGAAACTCATGCCCTGAATCTCCTGTCCTGAAACTCATGCCCTGAATCTCATGCCCTGAATCTCATGCCCTGAAACGCCTGCACTGAAACACCTGCCCTGAATCTCCTGCCCTGAAAATGAAGCCCTGAATCTCATGCTCTAAAACTCGTGCACTGAATCTTATGCCCTCAATTAACTGCACTGAAACTCATGCCCTGAATCTCATGCCCTGAAACTCATGCCCTGAACCTCATGCCCTGAAACTCAAGCCCTGAATCTCATGCCCTGAAACTCTTGCCCTGAAACTCCTGCACTGAAACTCATGCCATGAATCTCATATCCTGAAACTCATGCCCTGAATCTCATGCCCTGAATCTCATGCCCTGAAACTCCTGCACTGAAACACCTGCCCTGAATCTCCTGCCCTGAAAATCATGCCCTGAAACTCAAGCCCTGAATCTCATGCACTGAAACTCATGCCCTAAATCTCATACCCTGAATCTCCTGCCCTGAAACTCATGCACTGAAACTCATGCCCTGAATCACATGCCCTAAAACTCCTGCCCTGAATCATCTGCCCAGATACTCATGCCCTGAATTACATGACCTGAAATTCCTGCCCTGAATCTCATGCCCTGAAACTCATGCCCTGAATCTCATGCCCTGAAACTCCTGCCCTCAAGCTCATGCGGTGAAACTCAAGCCCTGAATTTCATGCCTTGAAACTCCTGTCCTGAATCTCATGCCCTGAAACTCATGCCCTGAATCTCATGCCCTGAAACTCCTGCACTGAAACTCATGCCATGAATCTCATATCCTGAAACTCACGCCCTGAATTACATACCCTGAAACCCCTGCCTTGAAACGCATGCCCTGAAAATCATTCCCTGAATCTCCTGTCCTAAAACTCATGCCCTGAATCTCATGCCCTGAAATTCCTGCACTGAAACACCTGCCCTGAATCTCCTGCCCTGAAACTCATGCCCAGAATCTCATGCCCTGAATCTCCTGCCCTGAATCTCATGCCCTGAAACTCATGCCCTGAACCTCATGCCCTGAAACTCAAGCCCTGAATTTCATGCCTTGAAACTCCTGTCCTGAATCTCATGCCCTGAAACTCAAGCCCTGAATCTCATGCCCTGAAACACCTGCACTGAAAATCATGCCATGAATCTCATATCCTGAAACTCACGCCTTGAATCACATGCCCTGAAACTCCTGCCCTGAAACTCATGCCCTGAAACTCATGCCCTGAAACTCATGCCCTGAATCTCATGCCCTGAATCTCGTGCCCTGAAACTCCTGCACTGAAACACCTGCCCTGAATCTCCTGCCCTGAAAATGAAGCCCTGAATCTCATGCCCTGAATCTCATGCCCTGAAACTCATGCCCTGAAACTCATGCCCTGAATCTCCTGTCCTGAAACTCATGCCCTGAATCTCATGCCCTGAATCTCATGCCCTGAAACTCCTGCACTGAAACACCTGCCCTGAATCTCCTGCCCTGAAAATCATGCCCTGAATCTCATGCCCTGAATCTCATGCTCTGAAACTCATGCCCTGAATCTCATGCCCTGAAACTCCTGCACTGAAACTCATGCCTTGAATCTCATATCCTGAAACTCACGCCCTGAATCTCATGCCCTGAATCTCATGCCCAGAAACTCCTGCACTGAAACACCTGCCCTGAATCTCCTGCCCTGAAAATCATGCCCTGAAACTCAAACCCTGAATCTCCTGCCCTGAAACTCATGCACTGAAACTCATGCCCTGAATCACATGCCCTAAAACTCCTGCCCTGAATCATCTGCCCAGAAACTCATGCCCTGAATTACATGCCCTGAAATTCCTGCCCTGAATCTCATGCCCTGAAACTCATGCCCTGAATCTCATGCCCTGAAACTCCTGCCCTGAAACTCATGCAGTGAAACTCAAGCCCTGAATTTCATGCCTTGAAACTCCTGTCCTGAATCTCATGCCCTGAAACTCATGCCCTGAATCTCATGCCCTGAAACTCCTGCACTGAAACTCATGCCATGAATCTCATATCCTGAAACTCACGCCCTGAATTACATACCCTGAAACTCCTGCCTTGAAACGCATGCCCTGAAACTCATTCCCTGAATCTCCTTTCCTAAAACTCATGCCCTGAATCTCATGCCCTGAATCTCATGCCCTGAAATTCCTGCACTGAAACTCATACCCTGAATCTCATGCCCTGAATCTCATGCTCTGAAACTCGTGCACTGAATCTCATGCCCTCAAGTTCCTGCACTGAAACTCATGCCCTGAATTTCATGCCCTGAAACTCATGCCCTGAACCTCATGCCCTGAAACTCAAGCCCTGAATCTCATGCCCTGAAACTCATGCCCTAAATCACATACCCTGAAACTCCTGCCCTGAAACTCATGCACTGAATCTCATGCTCTGAACCACATGCCCTAAAACTAATGCCCTGAATCATCTGCCCAGAAACTCATGCCCTGAATTACATGCCCTGAAACACCTGCCCTGAATCTCATGCCCTGAAACTCACGCCCTGAATCACATGCCCTGAAACTCCTGCCCTGAAACTCATGCCCTGAAACTCATGCCCTGAAACTCATGCCCTGAATCTCCTGTCCTGAAACTCATGCCCTGAATCTCATGCCCTGAATCTCATGCCCTGAAACGCCTGCACTGAAACACCTGCCCTGAATCTCCTGCCCTGAAAATGAAGCCCTGAATCTCATGCTCTAAAACTCGTGCACTGAATCTTATGCCCTCAATTAACTGCACTGAAACTCATGCCCTGAATCTCATGCCCTGAAACTCGTGCCCTGAACCTCATGCCCTGAAACTCAAGCCCTGAATCTCATGCCCTGAAACTCTTGCCCTGAAACTCCTGCACTGAAACTCATGCCATGAATCTCATATCCTGAAACTCATGCCCTGAATCTCATGCCCTGAATCTCATGCCCTGAAACTCCTGCACTGAAACACCTGCCCTGAATCTCCTGCCCTGAAAATCATGCCCTGAAACTCAAGCCCTGAATCTCATGCACTGAAACTCATGCCCTAAATCTCATACCCTGAATCTCCTGCCCTGAAACTCATGCACTGAAACTCATGCCCTGAATCACATGCCCTAAAACTCCTGCCCTGAATCATCTGCCCAGATACTCATGCCCTGAATTACATGACCTGAAATTCCTGCCCTGAATCTCATGCCCTGAAACTCATGCCCTGAATCTCATGCCCTGAAACTGCTGCCCTCAAGCTCATGCGGTGAAACTCAAGCCCTGAATTTCATGCCTTGAAACTCCTGTCCTGAATCTCATGCCCTGAAACTCATGCCCTGAATCTCATGCCCTGAAACTCCTGCACTGAAACTCATGCCATGAATCTCATATCCTGAAACTCACGCCCTGAATTACATACCCTGAAACCCCTGCCTTGAAACGCATGCCCTGAAAATCATTCCCTGAATCTCCTGTCCTAAAACTCATGCCCTGAATCTCATGCCCTGAAATTCCTGCACTGAAACACCTGCCCTGAATCTCCTGCCCTGAAACTCATGCCCTGAAATTCCTGCACTGAAACTCATACCCTGAATCTCATGCCCTGAATCTCATGCTCTGAAACTCGTGCACTGAATCTCATGCCCTCAAGTTCCTGCACTGAAACTCATGCCCTGAATTTCATGCCCTGAAACTCATGCCCTGAACCTCATGCCCTGAAACTCAAGCCCTGAATCTCATGCCCTGAAACTCATGCCCTAAATCACATACCCTGAAACTCCTGCCCTGAAACTCATGCACTGAATCTCATGCTCTGAACCACATGCCCTAAAACTAATGCCCTGAATCATCTGCCCAGAAACTCATGCCCTGAATTACATGCCCTGAAACACCTGCCCTGAATCTCATGCCCTGAAACTCACGCCCTGAATCACATGCCCTGAAACTCCTGCCCTGAAACTCATGCCCTGAAACTCATGCCCTGAAACTCATGCCCTGAATCTCCTGTCCTGAAACTCATGCCCTGAATCTCATGCCCTGAATCTCATGCCCTGAAACGCCTGCACTGAAACACCTGCCCTGAATCTCCTGCCCTGAAAATGAAGCCCTGAATCTCATGCTCTAAAACTCGTGCACTGAATCTTATGCCCTCAATTAACTGCACTGAAACTCATGCCCTGAATCTCATGCCCTGAAACTCGTGCCCTGAACCTCATGCCCTGAAACTCAAGCCCTGAATCTCATGCCCTGAAACTCTTGCCCTGAAACTCCTGCACTGAAACTCATGCCATGAATCTCATATCCTGAAACTCATGCCCTGAATCTCATGCCCTGAATCTCATGCCCTGAAACTCCTGCACTGAAACACCTGCCCTGAATCTCCTGCCCTGAAAATCATGCCCTGAAACTCAAGCCCTGAATCTCATGCACTGAAACTCATGCCCTAAATCTCATACCCTGAATCTCCTGCCCTGAAACTCATGCACTGAAACTCATGCCCTGAATCACATGCCCTAAAACTCCTGCCCTGAATCATCTGCCCAGATACTCATGCCCTGAATTACATGACCTGAAATTCCTGCCCTGAATCTCATGCCCTGAAACTCATGCCCTGAATCTCATGCCCTGAAACTGCTGCCCTCAAGCTCATGCGGTGAAACTCAAGCCCTGAATTTCATGCCTTGAAACTCCTGTCCTGAATCTCATGCCCTGAAACTCATGCCCTGAATCTCATGCCCTGAAACTCCTGCACTGAAACTCATGCCATGAATCTCATATCCTGAAACTCACGCCCTGAATTACATACCCTGAAACCCCTGCCTTGAAACGCATGCCCTGAAAATCATTCCCTGAATCTCCTGTCCTAAAACTCATGCCCTGAATCTCATGCCCTGAAATTCCTGCACTGAAACACCTGCCCTGAATCTCCTGCCCTGAAACTCATGCCCAGAATCTCATGCCCTGAATCTCATGCCCTGAAACTCGTGCACTGAATCTCATGCCCTCAAGTTCCTGCACTGAAGCTCATGCCCTGAATCTCATGCCCTGAACCTCATGCCCTGAAACTCAAGCCCTGAATCTCATGCCCTGAAACTCTGCCCTAAATCACATACCCTGAAACTCCTGCCCTGAAACTCATGCACTGAATCTCATGCCCTGATCCACATGCCCTAAAACTAATGCCCTGAATCATCTGCCCAGAAACTCATGCCCTGAATTACATGCCCTGAAATACCTGCCCTGAATCTCATGCCCTGAAACTCATGCCCTGAATCTCATGCCCTGAACCTCATGCCCTGAAACTCAAGCCCTGAATCTCATGCCCTGAAACTCATGCCCTAAATCACATACCCTGAAACTCCTGCCCTGAAACTCATGCACTGAATCTCATGCTCTGAACCACATGCCCTAAAACTAATGCCCTGAATCATCTGCCCAGAAACTCATGCCCTGAATTACATGCCCTGAAACACCTGCCCTGAATCTCATGCCCTGAAACTCACGCCCTGAATCACATGCCCTGAAACTCCTGCCCTGAAACACATGCCCTGAAACTCATGCCCTGAAACTCATGCCCTGAATCTCCTGTCCTGAAACTCATGCCCTGAATCTCATGCCCTGAATCTCATGCCCTGAAACGCCTGCACTGAAACACCTGCCCTGAATCTCCTGCCCTGAAAATGAAGCCCTGAATCTCATGCTCTAAAACTCGTGCACTGAATCTTATGCCCTCAATTAACTGCACTGAAACTCATGCCCTGAATCTCATGCCCTGAAACTCATGCCCTGAACCTCATGCCCTGAAACTCAAGCCCTGAATCTCATGCCCTGAAACTCTTGCCCTGAAACTCCTGCACTGAAACTCATGCCATGAATCTCATATCCTGAAACTCATGCCCTGAATCTCATGCCCTGAATCTCATGCCCTGAAACTCCTGCACTGAAACACCTGCCCTGAATCTCCTGCCCTGAAAATCATGCCCTGAAACTCAAGCCCTGAATCTCATGCACTGAAACTCATGCCCTAAATCTCATACCCTGAATCTCCTGCCCTGAAACTCATGCACTGAAACTCATGCCCTGAATCACATGCCCTAAAACTCCTGCCCTGAATCATCTGCCCAGATACTCATGCCCTGAATTACATGACCTGAAATTCCTGCCCTGAATCTCATGCCCTGAAACTCATGCCCTGAATCTCATGCCCTGAAACTCCTGCCCTCAAGCTCATGCGGTGAAACTCAAGCCCTGAATTTCATGCCTTGAAACTCCTGTCCTGAATCTCATGCCCTGAAACTCATGCCCTGAATCTCATGCCCTGAAACTCCTGCACTGAAACTCATGCCATGAATCTCATATCCTGAAACTCACGCCCTGAATTACATACCCTGAAACTCCTGCCTTGAAACTCATGCACTGAATCTCATGCCCTGATCCACATGCCCTAAAACTAATGCCCTGAATCATCTGCCCAGAAACTCATGCCCTGAATTACATGCCCTGAAATACCTGCCCTGAATCTCATGCCCTGAAACTCATGCCCTGAATCTCATGCCCTGAACCTCATGCCCTGAAACTCAAGCCCTGAATCTCATGCCCTGAACCTCATGCCCTGAAACTCAAGCCCTGAATCTCATGCCCTGAAACTCATGCCCTAAATCACATACCCTGAAACTCCTGCCCTGAAACTCATGCACTGAATCTCATGCTCTGAACCACATGCCCTAAAACTAATGCCCTGAATCATCTGCCCAGAAACTCATGCCCTGAATTACATGCCCTGAAACACCTGCCCTGAATCTCATGCCCTGAAACTCACGCCCTGAATCACATGCCCTGAAACTCCTGCCCTGAAACTCATGCCCTGAAGCTCATGCCCTGAAACTCATGCCCTGAATCTCCTGTCCTGAAACTCATGCCCTGAATCTCATGCCCTGAATCTCATGCCCTGAAACGCCTGCACTGAAACACCTGCCCTGAATCTCCTGCCCTGAAAATGAAGCCCTGAATCTCATGCTCTAAAACTCGTGCACTGAATCTTATGCCCTCAATTAACTGCACTGAAACTCATGCCCTGAATCTCATGCCCTGAAACTCATGCCCTGAACCTCATGCCCTGAAACTCAAGCCCTGAATCTCATGCCCTGAAACTCTTGCCCTGAAACTCCTGCACTGAAACTCATGCCATGAATCTCATATCCTGAAACTCATGCCCTGAATCTCATGCCCTGAATCTCATGTCCTGAAACTCCTGCACTGAAACACCTGCCCTGAATCTCCTGCCCTGAAAATCATGCCCTGAAACTCAAGCCCTGAATCTCATGCACTGAAACTCATGCCCTAAATCTCATACCCTGAATCTCCTGCCCTGAAACTCATGCACTGAAACTCCTGCCCTGAATCATCTGCCCAGATACTCATGCCCTGAATTACATGACCTGAAATTCCTGCCCTGAATCTCATGCCCTGAAACTCATGCCCTGAATCTCATGCCCTGAAACTCCTGCCCTCAAGCTCATGCGGTGAAACTCAAGCCCTGAATTTCATGCCTTGAAACTCCTGTCCTGAATCTCATGCCCTGAAACTCATGCCCTGAATCTCATGCCCTGAAACTCCTGCACTGAAACTCATGCCATGAATCTCATATCCTGAAACTCACGCCCTGAATTACATACCCTGAAACTCCTGCCTTGAAACTCATGCACTGAATCTCATGCCCTGATCCACATGCCCTAAAACTAATGCCCTGAATCATCTGCCCAGAAACTCATGCCCTGAATTACATGCCCTGAAATACCTGCCCTGAATCTCATGCCCTGAAACTCATGCCCTGAATCTCATGCCCTGAACCTCATGCCCTGAAACTCAAGCCCTGAATCTCATGCCCTGAACCTCATGCCCTGAAACTCAAGCCCTGAATCTCATGCCCTGAAACTCATGCCCTAAATCACATACCCTGAAACTCCTGCCCTGAAACTCATGCACTGAATCTCATGCTCTGAACCACATGCCCTAAAACTAATGCCCTGAATCATCTGCCCAGAAACACATGCCCTGAATTACATGCCCTGAAACACCTGCCCTGAATCTCATGCCCTGAAACTCACGCCCTGAATCACATGCCCTGAAACTCCTGCACTGAAACTCATGCCCTGAAACTCATGCCCTGAAACTCATGCCCTGAATCTCCTGTCCTGAAACTCATGCCCTGAATCTCATGCCCTGAATCTCATGCCCTGAAACGCCTGCACTGAAACACCTGCCCTGAATCTCCTGCCCTGAAAATGAAGCCCTGAATCTCATGCTCTAAAACTCGTGCACTGAATCTTATGCCCTCAATTAACTGCACTGAAACTCATGCCCTGAATCTCATGCCCTGAAACTCATGCCCTGAACCTCATGCCCTGAAACTCAAGCCCTGAATCTCATGCCCTGAAACTCTTGCCCTGAAACTCCTGCACTGAAACTCATGCCATGAATCTCATATCCTGAAACTCATGCCCTGAATCTCATGCCCTGAATCTCATGCCCTGAAACTCCTGCACTGAAACACCTGCCCTGAATCTCCTGCCCTGAAAATCATGCCCTGAAACTCAAGCCCTGAATCTCATACACTGAAACTCATGCCCTAAATCTCATACCCTGAATCTCCTGCCCTGAAACTCATGCACTGAAACTCATGCCCTGATCCACATGCCCTAAAACTAATGCCCTGAATCATCTGCCCAGAAACTCATGCCCTGAATTACATGCCCTGAAATACCTGCCCTGAATCTCATGCCCTGAAACTCATGCCCTGAATCTCATGCCCTGAACCTCATGCCCTGAAACTCAAGCCCTGAATCTCATGCCCTGAACCTCATGCCCTGAAACTCAAGCCCTGAATCTCATGCCCTGAAACTCATGCCCTGAACCTCATGCCCTGAAACTCAAGCCCTGAATCTCATGCCCTGAAACTCTTGCCCTGAAACTCCTGCACTGAAACTCATGCCATGAATCTCATATCCTGAAACTCATGCCCTGAATCTCCTGCCCTGAAACTGAAGCCCTGAATCTCATGCTCTAAAACTCGTGCACTGAATCTCATGCCCTCAATTAACTGCACTGAAACTCATGCACTGAAACTCATGCCCTGAATCACATGCCCTAAAACTCCTGCCCTGAATCATCTGCCCAGAAACTCATGCCCTGAATTACATGCCCTGAAATACCTGCCCTGAATCTCATGCCCTGAAACTCACGCCCTGAATCTCATGCCCTGAAACTCCTGCACTGAAACTCATGCCATGAATCTAATATCCTGAAACTCACGCTCTGAATTACATGCCCTGAAACTCCTGCCCTGAAACTCATGCCCTGAAACTCATGCCCTGAATCTCATGCCCTGAAACTCCTGCACTGAAACACCTGCCCTGAATCTCCTGCCCTGAAACTCATGCCCTGAATCTCATGCCCTGAATCTCATGCTTTGAAACTCGTGCACTGAATCTCATGACCTCAAGTTCCTGCACTGAAACTCATGCCCTGAATCTCATGTCCTGAAACTCCTGCCCTGAATCACCTACCCTGAAACTCATGCCCTGAATCTCATGCCCTGAAACTCCTGCCCTGAAACTCATGCCCTGAAACTCATGCCCTGAAACTCCTGTCCTGAAACTCATGCCCTGAATCTCATGCACTGAATCTCATGCCCTGAAACTCAAGCCCTGAATCTCATGCCCTGAAACTCATGCCCTAATTCACATACCCTGAAACTCCTGCCCTGAAACTCATGCACTCAAACTCATGCCCTGAATCACATGCCCTAAAACTCCTGCCCTGAAACTCATGCCCTGAATCTCATGCCCTGAAACTCATGCCCTAAATCACATACCCTGAAACTACTGCCCTGAAACTGATGCACTGAAACTCATGCCCTGAATCACATGCACTAAAATTCCTGCCCTGAATCATCTGCCCAGAAACTCATGCCCTGAATTACATGCCCTGAAATACCTGCCCTGAATCTCATGCCCTGAAACTCATGCCCTGAATCTCATGCCCTGAATCTCATGCTCTGAAACTCGTGCACTGAATCTCATGCCCTCAAGTTCCTGCACTGAAACTCATGCCCTGAATCTCATGCCCTGAAACTCATGCCCTGAACCTCATGCCCTGAAACTCAAGCCCTGAATCTCATGCCCTGAAACTCATGCCCTAAATCACATACCCTGAAACTCCTGCCCTGAAACTCATGCACTGAATCTCATGCTCTGAACCACATGCCCTAAAACTAATGCCCTGAATCATCTGCCCAGAAACTCATGCCCTGAATTACATGCCCTGAAACACCTGCCCTGAATCTCATGCCCTGAAACTCACGCCCTGAATCACATGCCCTGAAACTCCTGCCCTGAAACTCATGCCCTGAAACTCATGCCCTGAAACTCATGCCCTGAATCTCCTGTCCTGAAACTCATGCCCTGAATCTCATGCCCTGAATCTCATGCCCTGAAACGCCTGCACTGAAACACCTGCCCTGAATCTCCTGCCCTGAAAATGAAGCCCTGAATCTCATGCTCTAAAACTCGTGCACTGAATCTTATGCCCTCAATTAACTGCACTGAAACTCATGCCCTGAATCTCATGCCCTGAAACTCATGCCCTGAACCTCATGCCCTGAAACTCAAGCCCTGAATCTCATGCCCTGAAACTATTGCCCTGAAACTCCTGCACTGAAACTCATGCCATGAATCTCATATCCTGAAACTCATGCCCTGAATCTCATGCCCTGAATCTCATGCCCTGAAACTCCTGCACTGAAACACCTGCCCTGAATCTCCTGCCCTGAAAATCATGCCCTGAAACTCAAGCCCTGAATCTCATGCACTGAAACTCATGCCCTAAATCTCATACCCTGAATCTCCTGCCCTGAAACTCATGCACTGAAACTCATGCCCTGAATCACATGCCCTAAAACTCCTGCCCTGAAACATCTGCCCAGATACTCATGCCCTGAATTACATGACCTGAAATTCCTGCCCTGAATCTCATGCCCTGAAACTCATGCCCTGAATCTCATGCCCTGAAACTCCTGCCCTCAAGCTCATGCGGTGAAACTCAAGCCCTGAATTTCATGCCTTGAAACTCCTGTCCTGAATCTCATGCCCTGAAACTCATGCCCTGAATCTCATGCCCTGAAACTCCTGCACTGAAACTCATGCCATGAATCTCATGCCCTGAAACGCCTGCACTGAAACACCTGCCCTGA
Organism: Mobula birostris; assembly: GCF_030028105.1. Taxonomy (NCBI): domain Eukaryota; kingdom Metazoa; phylum Chordata; class Chondrichthyes; order Myliobatiformes; family Myliobatidae; genus Mobula; species Mobula birostris. The sequence continues at coordinate 62,485 of NW_027275160.1, forward strand.
ATCTCCTGCCCTGAAAATGAAGCCCTGAATCTCATGCTCTAAAACTCGTGCACTGAATCTTATGCCCTCAATTAACTGCACTGAAACTCATGCCCTGAATCTCATGCCCTGAAACTCATGCCCTGAACCTCATGCCCTGAAACTCAAGCCCTGAATCTCATGCCCTGAAACTCTTGCCCTGAAACTCCTGCACTGAAACTCATGCCATGAATCTCATATCCTGAAACTCATGCCCTGAATCTCATGCCCTGAATCTCATGTCCTGAAACTCCTGCACTGAAACACCTGCCCTGAATCTCCTGCCCTGAAAATCATGCCCTGAAACTCAAGCCCTGAATCTCATGCACTGAAACTCATGCCCTAAATCTCATACCCTGAATCTCCTGCCCTGAAACTCATGCACTGAAACTCCTGCCCTGAATCATCTGCCCAGATACTCATGCCCTGAATTACATGACCTGAAATTCCTGCCCTGAATCTCATGCCCTGAAACTCATGCCCTGAATCTCATGCCCTGAAACTCCTGCCCTCAAGCTCATGCGGTGAAACTCAAGCCCTGAATTTCATGCCTTGAAACTCCTGTCCTGAATCTCATGCCCTGAAACTCATGCCCTGAATCTCATGCCCTGAAACTCCTGCACTGAAACTCATGCCATGAATCTCATATCCTGAAACTCACGCCCTGAATTACATACCCTGAAACTCCTGCCTTGAAACTCATGCACTGAATCTCATGCCCTGATCCACATGCCCTAAAACTAATGCCCTGAATCATCTGCCCAGAAACTCATGCCCTGAATTACATGCCCTGAAATACCTGCCCTGAATCTCATGCCCTGAAACTCATGCCCTGAATCTCATGCCCTGAACCTCATGCCCTGAAACTCAAGCCCTGAATCTCATGCCCTGAACCTCATGCCCTGAAACTCAAGCCCTGAATCTCATGCCCTGAAACTCATGCCCTAAATCACATACCCTGAAACTCCTGCCCTGAAACTCATGCACTGAATCTCATGCTCTGAACCACATGCCCTAAAACTAATGCCCTGAATCATCTGCCCAGAAACACATGCCCTGAATTACATGCCCTGAAACACCTGCCCTGAATCTCATGCCCTGAAACTCACGCCCTGAATCACATGCCCTGAAACTCCTGCACTGAAACTCATGCCCTGAAACTCATGCCCTGAAACTCATGCCCTGAATCTCCTGTCCTGAAACTCATGCCCTGAATCTCATGCCCTGAATCTCATGCTCTGAAACTCGTGCACTGAATCTCATGCCCTCAAGTTCCTGCACTGAAACTCATGCCCTGAATCTCATGCCCTGAAACTCATGCCCTGAACCTCATGCCCTGAAACTCAAGCCCTGAATCTCATGCCCTGAAACTCATGCCCTAAATCACATACCCTGAAACTCCTGCCCTGAAACTCATGCACTGAATCTCATGCTCTGAACCACATGCCCTAAAACTAATGCCCTGAATCATCTGCCCAGAAACTCATGCCCTGAATTACATGCCCTGAAACACCTGCCCTGAATCTCATGCCCTGAAACTCACGCCCTGAATCACATGCCCTGAAACTCCTGCCCTGAAACTCATGCCCTGAAACTCATGCCCTGAAACTCATGCCCTGAATCTCCTGTCCTGAAACTCATGCCCTGAATCTCATGCCCTGAATCTCATGCCCTGAAACGCCTGCACTGAAACACCTGCCCTGAATCTCCTGCCCTGAAAATGAAGCCCTGAATCTCATGCTCTAAAACTCGTGCACTGAATCTTATGCCCTCAATTAACTGCACTGAAACTCATGCCCTGAATCTCATGCCCTGAAACTCATGCCCTGAACCTCATGCCCTGAAACTCAAGCCCTGAATCTCATGCCCTGAAACTATTGCCCTGAAACTCCTGCACTGAAACTCATGCCATGAATCTCATATCCTGAAACTCATGCCCTGAATCTCATGCCCTGAATCTCATGCCCTGAAACTCCTGCACTGAAACACCTGCCCTGAATCTCCTGCCCTGAAAATCATGCCCTGAAACTCAAGCCCTGAATCTCATGCACTGAAACTCATGCCCTAAATCTCATACCCTGAATCTCCTGCCCTGAAACTCATGCACTGAAACTCATGCCCTGAATCACATGCCCTAAAACTTCTGCCCTGAATCATCTGCCCAGATACTCATGCCCTGAATTACATGACCTGAAATTCCTGCCCTGAATCTCATGCCCTGAAACTCATGCCCTGAATCTCATGCCCTGAAACTCCTGCCCTCAAGCTCATGCGGTGAAACTCAAGCCCTGAATTTCATGCCTTGAAACTCCTGTCCTGAATCTCATGCCCTGAAACTCATGCCCTGAATCTCATGCCCTGAAACTCCTGCACTGAAACTCATGCCATGAATCTCATGCCCTGAAACGCCTGCACTGAAACACCTGCCCTGAATCTCCTGCCCTGAAAATGAAGCCCTGAATCTCATGCTCTAAAACTCGTGCACTGAATCTTATGCCCTCAATTAACTGCACTGAAACTCATGCCCTGAATCTCATGCCCTGAAACTCATGCCCTGAACCTCATGCCCTGAAACTCAAGCCCTGAATCTCATGCCCTGAAACTCTTGCCCTGAAACTCCTGCACTGAAACTCATGCCATGAATCTCATATCCTGAAACTCATGCCCTGAATCTCATGCCCTGAATCTCATGTCCTGAAACTCCTGCACTGAAACACCTGCCCTGAATCTCCTGCCCTGAAAATCATGCCCTGAAACTCAAGCCCTGAATCTCATGCACTGAAACTCATGCCCTAAATCTCATACCCTGAATCTCCTGCCCTGAAACTCATGCACTGAAACTCCTGCCCTGAATCATCTGCCCAGATACTCATGCCCTGAATTACATGACCTGAAATTCCTGCCCTGAATCTCATGCCCTGAAACTCATGCCCTGAATCTCATGCCCTGAAACTCCTGCCCTCAAGCTCATGCGGTGAAACTCAAGCCCTGAATTTCATGCCTTGAAACTCCTGTCCTGAATCTCATGCCCTGAAACTCATGCCCTGAATCTCATGCCCTGAAACTCCTGCACTGAAACTCATGCCATGAATCTCATATCCTGAAACTCACGCCCTGAATTACATACCCTGAAACTCCTGCCTTGAAACTCATGCACTGAATCTCATGCCCTGATCCACATGCCCTAAAACTAATGCCCTGAATCATCTGCCCAGAAACTCATGCCCTGAATTACATGCCCTGAAATACCTGCCCTGAATCTCATGCCCTGAAACTCATGCCCTGAATCTCATGCCCTGAACCTCATGCCCTGAAACTCAAGCCCTGAATCTCATGCCCTGAACCTCATGCCCTGAAACTCAAGCCCTGAATCTCATGCCCTGAAACTCATGCCCTAAATCACATACCCTGAAACTCCTGCCCTGAAACTCATGCACTGAATCTCATGCTCTGAACCACATGCCCTAAAACTAATGCCCTGAATCATCTGCCCAGAAACACATGCCCTGAATTACATGCCCTGAAACACCTGCCCTGAATCTCATGCCCTGAAACTCACGCCCTGAATCACATGCCCTGAAACTCCTGCACTGAAACTCATGCCCTGAAACTCATGCCCTGAAACTCATGCCCTGAATCTCCTGTCCTGAAACTCATGCCCTGAATCTCATGCCCTGAATCTCATGCCCTGAAACGCCTGCACTGAAACACCTGCCCTGAATCTCCTGCCCTGAAAATGAAGCCCTGAATCTCATGCTCTAAAACTCGTGCACTGAATCTTATGCCCTCAATTAACTGCACTGAAACTCATGCCCTGAATCTCATGCCCTGAAACTCATGCCCTGAACCTCATGCCCTGAAACTCAAGCCCTGAATCTCATGCCCTGAAACTCTTGCCCTGAAACTCCTGCACTGAAACTCATGCCATGAATCTCATATCCTGAAACTCATGCCCTGAATCTCA
>NW_027275161.1:0-66453 GCF_030028105.1 Mobula birostris
TCACTAACCCCAGTGTTTAACACTGTGAGAAGAAATACTGTGTACATCACTTTTAAATGACCACACAACTTGTTACCACTCCCCCTTATGTGAGTCGTACCCTCTGCTGAGAACTTCTGAACCTCTACACTGTCATCTCCCTCTGGAACTTTCAATATTTTATATCACATACCCCGTAACGGGTTAAAGAACCAGCAGAAGTAGAAAACACTTTGGAGTTTGGCACTAATATTATTTATTAGTAACTATGCAATACAGTCATTTAAGTTCAGATATATTAAACAGGCGAACAGAGATTATATGTATGGAAGTGTGGAAATGTAGAAACCAGGCTTCTTCAAGCCTCGGGGTAAATCGATACAGTCTTACAATGATGAGTAAAGTTCAGTTCATTTCGTGGTGTTGAGTTGAGTAGTGATGGAGAGAGATATTTGTAATCCAGGGTAAATGTCAAGAGAAGGCAATTACATTGATATTCCACAGATTCCACGACAGCAATACAAAAGAGCAATAGTAGGTTTTATCCCTGATGTTGTTCCATTCCACACATGAAGAATCACTGACAGTGATCTTCAACGAATATCCTTTCAACACAGGTGGTGAGTCAGTCAGTGGGTGCCATCCCGAATCCGGGGTTGGTGGCTATGCACCTCCATCTTCCTCGATCTTGCGACAGCACCGAGTACAGCCTCTCCTCCAGTTTGATCTCACTGGCCGCCTTGGCACCGCCCACTGCTGCCCTGCCGAACTTGAGCCCGAAGCCATGTCACAAGTGGAACCACACCCGAATTCAGCTAAGGGCCATTCCAAAGTGGTGGCCACAGGATACTCAAACAGAATCCACAAATGGATTATCACCAACAGTGGCTTATCACTAAGGGGACCCTCTTCAAGGGAACCAAACCCAAACACACAACATGATTGCCACTTATCCATTTCCACAACATAGGAAATAATTTCAACAGTAATTTGCCACGGGGGTGCCTTTCTTCAGTGAACTACCACACCCAAACAAGGGTAACACACAAGTGGTATTCACAAAGGTACTCCCCTCACCAGAGAACCCACTCCTGTGGATTCACTACGTGACAGTCACACCTTCAAATTCGAATGGAACTCAAACTCACCCTTATGGGCTACTTAGAGAGTCCAAGTCTTTGTCACTTGGTTTCTTCTGTTTCAAACCTTCCTCTCCCCTCTTCTCTTCCTTTAAATTCACCGAATGTGACCACAAATAAGGAGACCGTCTTCTGTGGGTGAGTTATCAACCCAGGTGAGGGTTGGACACACAAATAACTCCCCACCAGTCACACTTTTTCCACACTGCGAGGGCGACTGATCAATCCTCTAAAAACCCACCTTTCTGTGGGCTCAGCAAAGCTCATCCCGTGTCCAAAACCATGTGTCTTTCAGTCTATCAGCTGACCTTCTATTTATCTCACCATGCTGAACACCAGCTGTCCATCAAGTAGCTCCTCCCTTCCCTCTGTATAGGAACACACAAGCTGGCAGTGTCCTTGCAAAAGTGTAAACATACTGCAGAGAAACCATAACACCATCTCAAAGCAGTCTTCGCCTCACTCTCTCTCAATAACAAGGTGTTTGTGTTGTACAACTCTCTCTCTCTTTAAAGGTATAGTCCATAGAAAATATGAACCCCAGGGGTACATAACGATAAAATCACCCCTCATTACTCCAAATTCCAAACTACACAGGTCTAAAACTTTTAGCCCCTCAGGGAAAGACAGCCTTCTCATCCCAGGATTCAGCTGAGTGGATCTCTTCTCATCTACCTTCAATGCTAGTCTGTACTTTTGTTTAAATAAGGGTACCAATGCTGGACGTAATGTTTCAGTTGTGTTCACACAACCTCCTTTGTGTGACATTAGTCCTCTAAACTCTAACCCCTCACAATAATTGCAAAATATCCTTTACCTTCCTGATTGCTTGCTTCAGCTTCATACTCACTTTATAGTGTTTCATTCGAAAGAACACTTCAGTCCCTCTGTACTCTGCTCATCTCAAATTCAATCCGGGTAGAGTTTTCAAAAATCTGACATGTAAACTTTATTTGCAAAATATATCCATGAAATATACTACAGTACATTGCATTCTTCACGTTTATAATGTTGTCCAAACAATACGCTTGTAGTGTCTTGTTTTCCACACACTCAGTGGGCACTTTATTTGGTACATCTGTTCATTAAAGCAAATAATGCATTATTTGTATTATTTGACAATCTTCCCTGTGGATTGTCACCTTGTCGTGGTGGAGAAGCACGTGTGGTCCTGTGATCCCGAGAGCAATGCCGTCTGGAGTTATGCTCCTGGTAGGGTCACCCATGGCGGTAAGGACGAGGGTGAGGTCCCCGACAAAGAACAATCCAACCAAGACCTCAATGGTGGAACAGGCGGATGAAGTTACTTCAAACTCAATGGCTGTGAAGGCGGATAAAGGCTGCAACAAATTCATCAGCTCCTATCATCGTGGTTTCTGTGGCATTGGAATCAGTTGGTGGATTTGTGAAGTATTATATGCTTCTTGGAGTGCAACATCAAGTACTCATTAAACAAATACATGCACAGGCATCTTCGCTGTGTGGGCCACTTCTTCAGAATGAAGACCATCATCCTCGACTTTGAGGGATAGCCATGATGAATGCAAATATCTAATCAGCAAATAATGTGGCAGCAACTCGATGCATAAACACATGCAGACATGGTTCATTTGTTCACTTTTTCAGATGAAACATCAGAATGGGGGAAAATGTGATTGAAGTGACTTTGCCCATGTAATGATTGATGGTGCCAGATAGGGTGGCTTGAGTATATTGGAAACCACTCAGCTGCTGTGATTTTCATGTACAACAGTCACTTGAGTTTAAAGAGAATGGTCTGAAAATAAAATTAAAAGTATATTTAATTTCAAAATATGTATGTGTTGTACATCCTTGAGATTTGTCTCCTAACAGGTTGCCATGAAACAAAGAGCCCTAACAGAACCTATAAAAAAAAATCATTGAGCACCCAATGTTCAATAAAACCACGAATCATATAAACAATATATGCAAGCAAATAAAGTTCTGATCTGACGTCCACAAAGAGTCCGTTCCCAGACCCTCAGTTCAGCACAGAGCGGAATCTGTGTCGTGGAGCAGCAAACTGAACAGGTCTGTTCTTCACCGCAGGCCCCTGACCTCTTCAATCTGACCTGGTGCCAAAGTCGTCATCCAAATCCTGCAGCCTCTATTCAGCCTGTACCCAACCTTTCCGATTAAGCATGGCCCTTAAATTGTCATCCAGGTATCAGGTTCAGTCATCTCGGACCATCATGGGGCCTGGAACCAATATTTCCAACATGTCCGGACCTAAATTGTCATCTAAACTCTGGATTCTATCAACTTAATCAGCTCTGGGGTCTAGAAGCTGTCGCCTTCGAATCTACCTGTACCCGTCCTTTCAAATTCAACCCAGTGTAAAAATCGATTGAATCTCAGGTCTACCTCACTCTCAATTCCTCCATCTCCGCCACTTCTACTCTCAGAATGAGGCTTTTCACTCCAGAATGAAGGGGCTGTTCTCCTTTTTCAAGGAAAGTGGCTTCCCTTCCTCCACCATCACCTCTGCCTTCATCTGTCTCTCTTCCATTTCACCCATGTCTGCACTTACCCCATTCTCTTGCCACCCTACCAGGGATAAGGTTCCACTTGTCTCTATGTCCAGCACATAATTCTCTAAAACTTCCGCCACCTCCAACTGGATGCTACCACTAAACACATCTTTCCCTACCCTCACTTTCTGCTTTCCGCAGGATTCACTCCATACGCTACTCCATTGTCCATTCGTCCCTCCTGACACTTTTCCTTGCAAGCAGAACAAGTGCTACATCTGTCCCTACGTCTCAATCCTCACTACCATTCAAGGCCCCAAACAGTCCTTCTAGGTCAGCTGACACTTCCCCTGTGAGTCTGTTGGGGTCATATACAATGTTCATTGATCTTGGTGTGCTCCTGTATATAGATGAGATCCAACGAAGATTGGGAGACAACTTCTTCAAGCATCTACGCTCAGTCCACCAGAACAAGCAGTATCTCCCAGTGGCCACCCATTTTAATTCCACTCCCCATTCCCATCTTGATATGTCCATCCATGGCCTTCTCCACTGTCCTGAAAAGGCCACACTTTGGTTGGAGGAAAAGCACCTTATATTCCATTTGGGCACCCTGCAACCTGATGGCATGAACATCGATTTCTCAAACTTCCCAGAATCACCCCTTCTCCATTTCCCATCCCCTTTTCCCTCTCTCATGTTATCTCCTTGCCTGCCCATCACCTCTTTCTGGTGATCCTCCCTGCAACCCTCTTTATCTCTTTCTTCCATGGCCTTCTATCTCTTTCACCAATCAACTTCACAGCACTTTGCGTAATCCCTTCCCCTTCCCATTTCACCTGTCGCCTTGTGTTTCTCTCACCTCTACCCCCACCTTTCAAATCTCCTCCTCAGCTTTTTATCTCCAGTCCTGCCCAAAATGTTGACTTTTTTTTCACCCTGAGAAGCTGCCTGGCTTGCTGAGTTCCTCTTGAATTTTGTGGGTGTTGCTTGGATTTCCAGCATCTGCAGGTTTTCTGTTGTTTGTGGTGTCAGTGTAATGTGTTCCATGCACAAAACACTAATGTCACTCAATCACAAAGCAGTACAGCACAGGGATGGTCCATTTGACCCACGATATCTGTAATTACCACGTTGCCAGTCTGATCTAACCCCACCTTCCTCTACAAAGTGCATATCTGACACTGTGCTGGTGTGGAAGGATCAATCCTGCAGTCTGTCTCTCACTCTCTGTCCATTACAATCTGTGTACAGTGTGACAACATGGACACAGACACAGCTTGTGGCTGAGGAGGTAATTGATCATAGATTAATTAAGAGTCTTGACCCGAAACATTGATTGTTCATTTCCCTCTGCAGATGCTGCCTGACCTGCTGAACACCTCCACCATCTTTCCTGTTGCTCCAGATTCCAGCAGTCTGATGTTGTGTTTGTGAGAGGAAGCTGACAGCGAGTGAATGAAAGACTCTCTGTGTCAGACCCAAGGACAACCTATCTGGTAAAAAGCCACAGGATGGTATTGAGCAACATTTGAAAACAAGGCCATGGTGAGAAATGGAGCTGGGAAACAGAAATAGATTTTTTAATACTGACATTTGTGCAGAATGTTTTATGATGGCATAACAGTGCAAGACATAAAAATTATTATAATTTACAAAATAAGTCAACAATACCAGCGATGAATATTCAGGTAGTGGTCATGGGACTGGAAAAAAAGCTTTCATTTCCTCTGATCTTACTGAGATTTTTTTGTTGTCTATCAGGTGTTGAAAGCCACAGTTGCAAATTCACCCACAGAGATAAGTGAGAGAATTTCCTGGAATAGGGTGGTGATGTGGTACAGAGAGCGAGCATCAGAGAGAAGGGGAGGGAGGGGGACAAAGTGAGATATATATGCCATGCAGTTTCTGGGGCTTAATATTCTATTTCCCTGCAAAACTTTACAAATTATTCACTCTTGCTTGTGTTGTGATTCGTGATAGAACCATAGAACACTACAGCACAGAAAACAGACCATTCAGCCCTTCTAGTCTCTGCCAAAACTTTATACCGCTCATCCCATTGGCCTGCATCCGGTCCATAACCCTCCATACCTCTTCCATCCATATACATATCCAATTCTTAAAACGCAAGAGTGAGCCCGCATTTACCACGTCAGATGGCAGCTCGTTCCACAATCCCACCACTCTCCAAGTGAAGAAGTTCCCCCAATGTTCCCCGTAAACATTTCCCCTTTCACTCTAAAGCCATGTCCTCTCATATTTATCTCTCCTAATCTAAATGGAAAGAACCTATTTACATTTACTCTGTCTATACCCCTCATAATTTTGTAAACCTCTATCAAATCTCCCTTCATTCTTCTACGCTCCAAGCAATAAAGTCCGAACCTGTTCAATCTTTCCCTGTAACTCAACTCCTGAAGACCTGGCAATATCCTAGTAAATCTTCTTTGCACTTTTTCACTCTTGATCTAATGTGAATATCAGTGTGCTTAACTCTGCACTGTTCTGTTCTCCTGTTTGCCACCAGATGCCAACAGAGTGAGAACAGAAAGGGTTCACATCATTGACATAGGTAACATCTGATGAAAGTTCACAGGGTAAAACATGAGGCATTCATATAAAGCGATGTGTTGAGGGTGTGATGGGAAGAATGTAAGAGTGAAAGACAGTAAGAGGTAAAAGAGGAGGGAGAGGTGCTGAGCGTCATACAACACAGAAACAGGCACTTTGGACAACTGACTACATGCCAACCATCAAACACCTTGAACACTGACCCTACGCTAATCCCAGATTATTGTCTCCACCTTCCTGGGAGGCTGTTTTCTGTGTTCATTTAATCAACTGATCAGTGTGTGGATTGAAATCAGCAACCGAGCTCTAGAGTCTCCTCCTGTGGCCCCTCCATGTCATTATTTAAGGAGACAACACGCTAGGAGCAAGAGGACTTTGCCCTGCATCTCAATTTGAGGCTGCCACTACTGGTCAATCCATCCCTGTCCCACACCAATGCAAAGTACGGAGAAGCCTATTAAAAGTGGTGGATACAGCCCAGTCCCAGGGAAAAAGGTCTCCTTGCCATTGAGCACATTTATAAGGAGTACATACACAAGAAAGCCGCATTCATTATCAAGGACCCCAACATTCAGACCATTCTCTCTTCACATTGCTACCATTGAGCGGGAGTACAGGAGCCTGAGTTAGCACACAACCAGATCAAGGACAGTTATTACCCTTCATCCGTCAGGCTGCTGAAGCAATGTGGATAACTTCAATGATAAACTAATTCCACAACCTTTGGACTCACTTTCAAGGACTCTACAGTTCACGTTCTCAGTTTCATATATTGATCTATCAAACTACAGTGCCTTCTATAAGTATTCACCCTCCCACATTTTGGTCACATAATTGAATATTACAACCAGGGAGCTTGATCAATTTAACTCAGAATTCTTATTTGTAAGTCAGATGCTCTTTTTTTCTTAATTGAGGCCAAAACCAGAGAGAATTGGAAAGCATAAAAAGCTAAAAGTTCAAAAGTTCAGAAGTGTTTATTCAACTTTGCTCAATATTTAGTTAAACCACCTCTCACAGTTATTACAGACAGGAGTTAATTTTTTGGAGAAGTCTCTTTTTAATTTCCACAAGGTGATAGAGCAAGGTTTGCCCACTCCTCCTTGCAAAATTGCTCAAGCTGTGCCAGATTAGTGGGGAGCAGCGGTGGACAGCAATCGTGATGTCTTGCTAGAGATGTTCGATTGGGTTAAGGTCAGGAAGCTGACTGGGCCATGCAGGGGCAACAATTTTATTCATTTGAAGCCACTTCATGGCTGCTCTGACAGTGTGCTTTGGGTTGTTGTCCTAATAAAAGACTAACCTCCTCACCAGTTTAAGCTTTCTGGCAGAGCCAAACAGATCTCTCTGTATTTAGCAGTAGTCACCTTCCCAGCAATCCTGACCAGATTTCCAGACCCTGCACCTGAAAAGCATTCCCATGGCATGATGCTACCTCCACCAGTTTGTCTTTTACTTTGAACTTGGAAACAACTATAAAACGTGCAGCACATACAGGCCTTTTTGGCCCATCCAGACCATGCTGACCATCAAGTACCTGTCTATACTAATTAAGCACACTTAGTTCATCACCTCCTGTGCCTTGTTGATTCAAGTGCTCATCCAGGTAATACTCTCTCAGGAACTGCATTCCAAACTCCGAAGACCCTCTCTGTGAAGATATAGACCTGAAATCTCCTGTGAACCTCTGACTACTGACCGTAAAACTGCCCCCTCTGGTAATAACTATCTGGTCTGAGAATGACCACTGGTGACATCTTGGGGGCATCTGCTGGACATTGTGAAAAGTGACGGAGATCAGCCAGAGATCATTGTTCACCTTGGTGTTAGTAACAGGGGAATGAGATGTTGCAATGCCTGCTTTGGGAGTTGGATTGATGGTTAAAGAGTACCAGGTTTCCAAGTCTATAATCTCTGTGCCACGTGCGCTGAGTATAGAAATACAAGGATTGGTCTATAAATGTGTGGCTGAAGGGATGTTTCAGATGAGCGGACTTTCAATTCAAGCTGCTTTTGGAAAAATATATGGTTTTTGGAAGGGGTGGAGCAGGCAATTTTTTGATAATAAGACATGACTTGGAAAATCATAGACACAAGATTCTGCAGATGCTGGAAACCCAGATCAACACATACAGAATGCTGGAAGAACTCAACAGGTCAGGCAACATCTATGGAAAGGAAAAACAGTTGACATTTCTGGCCTGAAACTGAGTGGACCAATATCATTGTGAGCAGGTTTGCTGGAGCTCTTGTGGAGGGATTGAATTACTTTGGCAGAGAAATGGAAACCGGAGTGATAAGGCTGAGGATGGGGTAGATGGTATACAAGTGGATATGGTGTATGGCTGAGACAGTGAGGAGGGACAGTCAAATCAAGTTTATTGTTATCAAAATTGATTCACGTATACTGTCAAATAAGGCAAGATTTCTCTGGACCAGGGTGCCAAACACATGAGTAGACATAGAACACACAATATCTTCGGAAAGTAAGAAAAAAAATCTGCAAATGAATTAGTTATAAATGCACAAAATAAAGTGCATAAATTAAATATTGTCGGGTAAGGAACCAATGAACTGGTGATACTTGGAATGCATTGTGGCAGTGAGTTCAGAAGCCTAATGGTCTGAGGGAACAAACTGTTTCCATCCTGACTTTACTTGTCTTAATGCATCAGAGTTTCCTGTCTGATGGTAGTAAGTCAAAGAGGATGTTGGACGGATGGTGGGATCCTTAATAATTCTAAGGGCTGCATGTATGCAGCATTCCTGATGGCAGGGAGACCCCTATGATAATCTCCGACGTTCTCACAGTCCTTTGTAGGGACCTCCTGTCTGACGCTCCGCTGTTCCCATACCAGATGGAGATGCAGCTGTAAAATTCTGCTGATGGTGGGTGCTCACACACCTGAATCTCCTGAGGAAGTGGAGACGCTGCTGTGCTGCCTCGTTCAGGAAGGTGATGTTGAGAGAACAGGTGAGGTTACCTATGATGGGAAATCCCAGGAACCTGGTGCACAGAGGAGTCATTAATTTTCAGGGGGGGGTTGGTTCATTTGCACCTTCCTAATATCCACAGTCTTTTCATTGGTCTTCTCCATGTTCAGGCTTAAGTTGCTGTTCTCACACTTCCACTCCACTTCCTGTCTGTACTCTGACTCATTATCATTACTGATGAGGCCACAACCACTCCTGTGTTATCTGGAAACTGGATGATACGGTTTGAGCTGAATTCTGAAATACTGTCGTCCATCAGCAGTGCGTAAGCACATCACCCTGGGGTGCAGCAGTGCTCAGGGTGGTGGGACTAGAGATATTGCTGCCCACATGCACTAACTGTGACCTTTCCATTGAGAAGTCCAGGAACCAGTTACAGATGGAGGTGTTCAGACCCAGCGAGGACAGTTTCCCAATCAGGGTCTGGGGTATAATGGAGTTAAACACTGAACTGGTCTCACAGCCTCGCACTTTCCAGGTGGGACAGGGCAGAGACTATAGAATCATCAGTGGATTGATTCAAGCAGTACGTAAACTGGAAAGTTTCCAATCTAGCCGGAGAAAGGCTCTAATGCTCTGCATGACCAGCTACTCAAATCATTTCATAATGGTTCATGGTAATGCCACTGGCGAATAGTCATTTAGGGAGGTTACTGTCACCTTCTTTGTCACTGAGATGACATTGCCATCTTGAAAACCGAGGGGAAAATGGACTGCTCCAGGGAGATGTTGAATATATCCGTAGCACCTCAGTTAGCTGGGTTGCCCAGTCTTTCAGAATCTGACCTGCCATATCATAGGGTCCTGCAGCTTTGCGTGGGTTGCCTTTAGCCACGGTCTTCCTCACCTCAGCTTCAGCCAGACAGAGTGTCTGCTCCCTTGTGTGCTTTTCTCGCCAGCACTCAGTTCTGTGCATCAGACTGGGCAGAAACGACATTCAGCCTGTCAGGGAATGAGGCATCCTTATCACGGATGCACGGGGTAGACGTGTCTGTAATCCTCTGAATTCCGTGCCACATGTGCCTCGTTTCTCTGGTATCACAGAAGTGGTTCCACATTCTCTGACAATTCTCCGGTTTTGCCTTGCTGATGGAGTGGAAAGCAGGGTTCCTGTTTCCCTGAGAAGTGTCACGTGTCCTGATTTAAAGGCAGAATCACAATCCCTCATCGATGCATGGATCTCTGCAGTAAGCCATGGCTTCTGATTTGTCCTCACATGGATGTATTTTGTGATGATAAAATTCTCAGTTCACCTCTCTGTGTTAGCTGGTCACAGAATCCACATATTCCTCGATGCTAACGTGGTTGCCATAGGTAGCAACCTTTCTGAACATTCTCCAGTTCATGTTTTCATAGCCATCCTGCAATGCTGAAATTGCTCCCTCGGAACTGGTTTGGCCAGTTTGATCAGTGGTCTGTATGCGGGCATTAGCTTAACAGATAAATGATCTGAGAGCCCAGTGTGGGGAGGGAAAACAGCTTTAAATGCACTAGGTATGTTAGTCTAAAGGAGGTTTAGCGCACTTTCACCGCTGGTAGCAAAACCAGAATAGTGGTGGAATTTAGGCAGGTGACAGGTTAAAATTGCAGTCCATAGGACGATTAGATTTAGACCATAAGACTGCCGACAATGGGCTAGGATGAAGTTTGTCTTCAAACTAAATATTAGGCTCCACATTTCAGCAATTTAGAACAATGGAGGAGAAAGTAAAAGGGAAGGAGAGTTCAAGAGAGGTGTCAAAGTTCTCCCAAATAAATAAAAAGACAAAAAAGTTAGAAACTGATATAAATTTTACTGATGGTAATATGTGGGTAAAATTGAAAAAGGGTGATGAATACAGCACTGAATGTGTTAACTTTGAATGCTCACACTGTAGGAATAATGTCGACAATCTTGTAGCACAGTTAGAAATTGACAGGTATGAATGACATGGTGAATCACACAAAAAGCAGGACGAGTCAGCAGGCCCAGCAGCATCTATGGAAAAAAGTACAGTTGTGGCTTCTGGCCACCAAAGGCTCCTGTACCTTCTAGCTGATAGCAGCAGTGAGAAAAGAGCTTGGCCTGGATGGTGATTAATGCTAATTCTCTGTAGCAACACTTCTTGTAGCTGTACTCAATGGTTGTGAGAGTTTTACCTGTGATATGTAAATTATTCTAAGAAATAAATCCAGGACCAGCCTACTGGCTCAGGGTGTCTGACTCTCCAGGGGAGGAGTTGTAAAGTTCGATGGCCACAGGCAGGAATGACTTCCTATGATGCTCAGTGCTGCATCTCGGTGGAATGAGTCTCTGGCTGAATGTACTCCTGTGCCCACCCAGTCCATTATGTAGTGGATGGGAGACATTGACCAAGATGGCATGCAACTTGGACAGCATCATCTTTTCAGACACCACCATCAGACAGTCCAGTTCCGTCCCTACAACATCACTGGCCTTACGAATGAGTTTGTTGATTCTGTTTGTGTCTGCTACCCTCAGCCTGCTGCCCCAGCACACAACAGCGAACATGATAGCACTGGCTACCACAGACTCGTAGAACATCCTCAGCATCGTCTGGCAGATGCTAAAGGACCTCCGTCTCCTCAGGAAATAGAGACGGCTCTGATCCTTCTTGTAGACAGCCTCAGTGTTCTTTGACCAGTCCAGTTTATTGTCAATTCGTATCCCCAGGTATTCGTAATCCTCCACCATGTTCACACTGACCCCCTGGTTGGAAACAGGGGTCACTGGTACCTTAGCTCTCAGGTCTACCACCAGCTCCTTAGTCTTTTTCACATTATGCTGCAGATAATTCTGCTTACACCATGTGACAAAGTTCCTACCGTAGCCCTGTTTTCAGCCTCATCTCCCTTGCTGATGCATCCAACTATGGCAGAGTCATCCGAAAACTTCTGAAGATGACAAGACTCTGTGCAGTAGTTGAAGTCCGAGGTGTAAGTGTTGAAGAGAAAGGGAGACAAGACAGTCCCCTGTGGAGCCCCAGTGCTGCTGATCACTCTGTCGGACACACAGTGTTGCAAGCACACGTACTGTGGTCTGCCAGTCAGGTAATCAAGAATCCATGACACCAGGAAAGCATCCACCTGTATCACTGTCAGCTTCTCCCCCAGCAGAGCAGGGCGGATGGTGTTGAATGCACTGGAGAAGTCAAAAAACATCAAGAAGTCAAAAATCTTGTAGCACAGTTAGAAATTGACAGGTATGACAGGTGGATCACACAAAAAGCAGGACGAGTCAGCAGGCCCAGCAGCATCTATGGAAAAAAGTACAGTTGTTGCTTCCGGCCACCAAAGGCTCCTGTACCTTTTAGCTGATGGCAGCAGTGAGAAAAGAGCTTGGCCTGGATGGTGATTAATGTCAATTCTCTGTAGCAACACTTCATGTAGCTGTGCTCAATGGTTGGGAGGGTTTTATCCGTGATGTACTGGGCCAAACCCACTACCTCTTGTTGGGTTTTCTGTTCAAACGCATTGATGTTCCCAGACCAGGCCGTAACACAGCCAGTCAGCACACTTTGCACCACACAACTACAGAACTTTACCAAGGTTTTTGATGACTTGCCAATTCTCCACAGACTTCTGAGGAAGTAGAGGTGCTGTCATGCTTTCTTCACAATTATCTCTCTATAATGAGTCCAGGACAGATCTTCTGAGATAGAGACACCAGTAATTTAAAGTTACTGATGCACACCCTCTCTGATCCGCCAGCGATTACTGGCTTATTGACCTCTGGTTTCCCTCTCCTGAAGTCTATTATCAGTTCTTTGGTCTTATTGACATTGTGTGAGAGATTGTTGTTAGGACATGACTCAGCCAAATGTTCAGTCTCCCTCTTGTATGCTGATTCATCACCAACTTTGATACAGCTCAGAACAGTGGTGTCATCAGCAAACTTGTATATGGTGTTGGAGCTGTACTTTGCCACAGTCATAGAGTTCTGAGAGAGAATTGGCACTTGAGTTCATAATGGACCACTGGAAAATGATGCTGGTGGGGTCGTATGAAAGAAATGGCAGATGAACTTGATGAGAGCATTGCATCAGTCTTCACAGTGAGAGAAAACAAAAGCTAGCAGTGTGCCAGAGGTCTGGGAGTTTTAGGGAACAGGAGGAGTGCCATTGCCATTACAAAGGGAAAAGTGCTTGGCAAACTCTAATATCTTCAGATGGAAAAGTCACATGGACCAGAGGGACTATATTCCAGATCCCTAGGAGAGGTTGCAGAAGAGTTAGTGGAAGCATTGTTAATAAGCATTCAAGAATCACTTGATACTGGCGGGGTCCCAGAAGGCTAGAAGATTATAAATGTCATTCCACTCTTTAAAAAGGGAGGAAGGCAAAAGAAAAGTTGTTATAGGCCAGTTAGCCTAACCTCAGTGGTTGAGAAAGTGTTGGAGTTCATTATTAAGGAGGAGGTTTCGGGGTACATAGTTTAATGATAACATAAGTCAAAGTCAGCATGGTTTATGTGAAGGGAAAGCTTCCCTGACATATCTGTTAGAGTTTTTTGAGGAAGTAGCAAGCAGGATGGATAAATGAAAGGCAGAGAAAGTCATTAAGTTGGATTTCCAGAAGGCATTTGATAAGGTGTCACACATGAGACTGTTTAAACAAATAAACTCCTAAGACATTACAGGAAAAATACTGGCACGGGCAGAAGAATGGCTGACAGACAGGAGACAGTGAGTGGGAATAAATGGGGCCTTTGCTGGATGGTTCCTCAGTTGTCAGTACTGTGACCTCTACTTTTCACATTGTTTGTCAATGATCTGGGTAATGTAAGTGATAGCTTTGTGGCAAAAGCTTGTAGATGATACAAGATAGGTGGAGGGATAGGTAGTGCTGAGGAAGCAGGACTTAGACAAATTGAAAGAATGGGCAAAAAGTGGCAGATGAAATACAGTGTTAGGAAATGTACAATAATACGTTTTGGTAAAAGGGACAGTAGTGTGGACTATTATCTAAATGGGGAGAAGTCTGAAACACCAGAGGTGCAGAGGGACTTAGGAGTCCTGATGCATGATTCTGAGAAGCTTAATTCATAGCTTGAGTCTGTGGTAAAGAAGGCAAATGCAATGTTGGCATTTACTTCAAGGGAAATAGAATATAAATGCAAGGAGATAATGCCGAGCTTTTATAAGACACTCGTCAGGCTGAGCTTGGACTTTTGTTGACAGTTTTGGGCCCCATATCTCAGTAGGGATGTGTTGTCATGGGAGAGAGTCCAGAAGAAGTTCACATGGATGATTCCTGGAATGAAGGGGTTAACATTTGAGGAGTGTCTGGCAGCTTTCGGCCTGTACTCACTGGAAATTAGAATGCCTGGGGAGCTCATTGCAATCTATCAAATGTTGAATGGACTAGATAGGGTGGATGTGGAGAGTATGTTTCTTATGTGGGGGCATCTAGAACTAGAGAGCACAGCCTCAAAATTGTGGGGCGACCTTTTAGAACAGGGGTAAGGAGGACTTTTTTTAGCCAGAGTGTGGTGAATGCTCTGCCACAGACTGCAGTGGAGGCCAAGTCTGTGCGTATATTTAAAACAGAAGTTTGTTGTTTCCTGACAGCTCAGGGCATCAAGGAATATCACGAGAATGTAGGTGTAGGGGGTTGAGAGGGATCTGTCATGCTGGAATGGTGGAGTAGACTCGATGGGCTGAATGGCCTAATGCTGCTCCTATATCAACTGGTCTTATGGTCTTATAGGATTGGGAAGATGTAGAATCCTTGTGGGTGAAGTTCAGAAACTGCAAAGGTAAAAAGCTCTTGACGGGAGTTATATGCAGACCTTTGAGCAGTAGCTAGGATGTGGGCTACAATTTACAACAGGGGATGGAAATGTCACGTAAAAAGGGTAATGTAATAATAGCCATAGGGTTTTCAATTTGGAGGAAGACTGGGGAAATCAGGTTAGTGCTGGATCCCAAAAGAAGGAATTTTTAAGATGCCTGCGAAGTAGCTTGTGGTTGAGCACACTAGGGTAAAGTCTGGATTTGGTCTCGTGTAATCAGACTGTGATCATAATATGATAGAATTTACCTTGCAGTTTGAATGGGAGGGGAGAAGCTAAAATCAGATGTATCAATACTGCAGTGGAGTAAAGGGAACTACAGAGGCATGAGAGTGGGCCTGGACAATGTGATTGGAAAGGGACATTAGCAGGAATAATGTCAGAGCAGCAATGGCGGGAATTTATGGGAGTAATTCAGAAGGAACAGGGTAGATAAATATCAAAGTTTCAGAAATACTGTGAAGGGAGGATGAGGCAACTATGGCTGAAAAGAGGACGTCAAAGACAGTATAAAATCAAAAGAGGGCAATCAGTAAAACAATAATTAGGAAACTAGAAGATTTTAAAAACAAAGTGAAAACAATTAAAAAATGGTAAGATAAGAGGAAATCAGAAGATTAATTAGCCAATAACATAGAAGAAGATACCAAAAGCATTTTTCAGATATACGAAGAGTAAAAGAGAGGCAAGTGGAAAATGACGCTGGAGAGGTCGTAATGGGGAATAAGGAAAGGTGGACAAACTTAATAATTATTTTGCGTTGGCTTTCACTGTGAAATATACCGTCACTATCCCAGAATATCGAGTGTTGGGGGCAAAGAGAGTGTAGTTGATGTTACTAGGAAGGAGGTACTTGTGTAGCCGACAGGTCTGAAAGTAGCAGAAATGTTTGAGGAGGGGTTAGTGGTGATCTTTCCATAGAAACCACAGAAAAACTACAGCACAGAAACAGGCCTTTTGGCCCTTCTTGGCTGTGCCGACCCATTTTCTGCCTAGGCCCACTGACCTGCACACGGACCATATCCCTCCATACACCTCCCATCCATGTATCTGTCCAATTTATTCTTAAATGTTAAAAAAGAACCTGCATTTACCTCCTCTGGCAGCTCATTCTGCAATCCCACCACTCTCTGTGTGAAGAAGCCCCCCCTAATGTTCCCTTTAAACTTTTCCCCCATCACCCTTAACCCATGTCCT
The DNA here is from genome assembly GCF_030028105.1 of Mobula birostris. Classification (NCBI taxonomy): domain Eukaryota; kingdom Metazoa; phylum Chordata; class Chondrichthyes; order Myliobatiformes; family Myliobatidae; genus Mobula; species Mobula birostris. Next base: position 16,169 of record NW_027275161.1, read on the forward strand.
CTGGTTTTTTTCTCCCCTTGCCTCAGTGGAAAAAGCCTGCTTGCATTCACTCTATCTATACCCATCATAATTTTATATACTGTACCTCTATCAAATCTCCCCTCATTCCTCTATGCTCCAGGGAACAATCTGTAGACTCTGAACTGGCTTCAGGGGAATGAAAAATTGTAAATGTCACTCCACTCTTTAATGAGGAAAATTTAAAAAACAGGAAATTATAGGCAACAGGAAACACACAGATTGACAACAAAGGTCTGTTCATTTCACTCACGCAGGTATAACATGTTGAAAACCACAGATGCAAATTCATACAGAGGCAGAAGTGACAGGAGTTCCTGGAACAGGGTGGTGAGGTAAATAGGAGGACAGTAAGCCAGAAATTCAAGAGTGTTGGGGACAGAGTGAGCGTGAGTGCTTCAAACACCATCTATAAATGTGCGGTTTGCAGAAATGTTGGCAGAATTTTAATGATGACCAAGTGGTGTACAGCAGGCAGATAGACTGGCTAGTCAGCTAGAAAGAGACAGAAAGATTAATAGAAAACTGGAAGGGGGATTTCAAGAGAGATGCCATGCAGTGTGTTGGGCTGAATATTCTGTTTCCCTGCAAAACATTCCAAATTATTTGCTCTTGCTTTTGTGGGCGTTACAGATGTAATAGGAACATCCCTCTGGTAATTCTGCCCTGTTCTGTTCTCTTATTTGTTAAAGGATGCAGACAGAGGGAGAACAGAGGGGTTTCACATCCTAGAACAGGTAACATTTGGTAAAACATCGCACATTGAAACATGATGCATTGGTACAAAGTGAGATGTTGAGGGGAGTGAGAAAGTGTAAGACAGTAGAATTGAGAGAGCAAGAGAAGGAGTCACAGACTCATGCAACACAGAAGCAGGCCATGGTGGATTTCACTTTGCAGGTAGATGAGGAAAATCATGTTGGTACTGGATCTAAAAGAAGGCAATAGCAGAATGCCTACAAGATTGCTTTTTATAACAACATGTGGTTGTGCCCAGCAAGGAAAAGGCAGCTCTGGATTGGGTATTGTATAATGAGCCAGTGATGATAACATAACAGAATTCACCCTGCAGTTTGAGAGGGAGAAGTGAAAATCAGATTATCATCGTTACTGTGGAGGAAAGGAAACTGCTGAGGCTTGATAAAGGAGGTAGCTGAAGTTTATTGGAGGGCAACACTGGCAGGGATGATGGCAGAAATGCAACAGTTGGAGTTTCTGGGTGCAATCTGGATGGCCCAGGATAAAGCAATCCCAAATGCAATGTGGTCTAACGGAAGGTTGAGCTGACAAGGGAAGTCAAAGAATGCATGAAAAGAAAACACAAGGCATGCATAGCAAAATTGCTGTTAAGGTATAGGATTGGGAAGTTTTTACAAAGCAACGGAAGGCAAAATTAAAATGCAGTAAGGGGAGAAAAGTGAAATATGAGGGTAAGCTATCCAATCCTATAAAATTGGATGCAAGGAGATTTTTTCAGATATATAAAGAGTAAAAGAGTAGTGAGAGTGGAGATCGGACCACTGAAAAATGATACTGAGAGGTCGTAAAGGATGACAAAGAAATGATGAATGAACTGAAAATGTATTTGGTGTCTGTCTTCACTGCAGAAGACAGTGTGGCAGAATTTGGGAGTGTCAGGGGGTAATCACTATCTGGAATGGAATGAGGAGGTGGTACTCTACTGGATCAGAAAAAGCTGCAGGCAATTGCAAATAGCCTACTCCTTCCAACGTGTTCTCTCCCCACCAGTGAGGACATCTTGAACAGGTAATGCCTCAGAAAGGCAACATCCAGCATTAGGGAATCCATCACTCAGGGCATGCCCTCTTCTCATTGCTACCGTCATGGAGGAGGTACTGGAGCTTGAAGACACACACTCATTTGTTTTAGCAACAGCCTCTTCCACACGGCCCACCAACGTCAGCTTTATGAATGGACCATGAACTCATGTACTCCATCTGTTTTCTTTTTCATATTTTGGCTCTTTTTTTGCTCTACTAACTTAAATACTATGTATAAATGCATTGTATTTTACAGTGTTTAATTATTATTGTGTTACATTGGACTGCTGCCACAATACAACGAATTTCACAATGTATGACAGTGATATTAAACCTGATTCTGCTGTTACCAAAGAGAAGGTGCTTACATTTCTAAAAGAGGTAGCTGAAGGGTTTAAGGAGGCATTAGTAATGGTCTTTCAGAAATCACTCGATTCTGGGATAATTCAGGAGGACTGGAAATTTGCAAATGTCAGAAGACAAAAAATTATAGGGCAGTTAGCATGACTTCAGTGATTGGTAAGATGTTGGTTTCATTATTAAGTATGAGATTTTGAGGAGCTTGAAGGCACATGATAAAATAGGATGTCATCTGTATAGTTTCCGTAAGGGGAATTCTTGCCTGACAGAGCTGTTGGAGTTCTTTGAGGAAATAACAGGCAGGATAGACAAAGGATGGTCAGAAGATGCTATTTACTTGGATTTTCAGTTGGTTTTTAAAAAGGTGCTGCAAATGAGTCTGCTAAACAAAATAAGAGCAGAGGAACTATATCAGTGAGATGGATGATTGGCTGATTGGCAGAAGACATTGAGTGGAAATAAAGGGGATCTTTCTGGTTGGCTGCTGGTGACTAGTGGTGTTCCACAGCGGTTGGTATTGGGACTATTTATTTTCACATTATATTAGGGTCAGGTCACTCGTCTGAGTGCTACTGGTACCGTGTAACTCAGTACTACCTTTCGCATGGTCAGGTGGTCGGCGACTAAACCGGCTCCCCTACCAGTTGCCTGGTGAGGAGGGTGGCTAGACACCCTGCAGGATGAATAACAAGACCTGCCAAAGGGCGGACAAACCCTATTATAGGGTCAACGGCCATCTTGCAAACATGTGCCGTGAAGTGCGGAAAGGGCATCCCTTGCATCAAATGTTGGTCCAGCCATTCATCTTCAGAAGTTTTCTGATGACTCTTCCATAGTTGGATGCATCAGCAAGGGAGATGAGGCTGAGTACAGGGCTATGGTGGGAAACTTTGTCACATGGTGTGAGCAGAATTATCTGCAGCTTAATGTGAAAAAGACTAAGGAGCTGGTGGTAGACCTGAGGAGAGCTAAGGTACCGGTGACCCCTGTTTCCATCCAGGGGGTCAGTGTGGACATGGTGGAGGATTACAAATACCTGGGGATATGAATTGATAATAAACTGGACTGGTCAAAGAACACTGAGACTGTCTACAAGAAGGGTCAGAGCCGTCTCTATTTCCTGAGGAGACTGAGGTCCTTTAACATCTGCCAGATGATGCTGAGGATGTTCTACGAGTCTGTGGTGGCCAGTGCTAACATGTTTGCTGTCGTGTGCTGGGGCAGCAGGCTGAGGGTAGCAGGCACCAGCAGAATCAACAAATTCATTCGTAAGGCCAGTGATGTTGGGGATGGAACTGGACTCTCTGATGGTGGTGTCTGAAAAGAAGATGCTGTCCAAGTTGCATGCCATCTTGGACAATGTCTCCCATCCACTACATAATGTACTGGGTGGGCACAGGAGTGCATTCAGCTAGAGACTCATTCTACCGAGATGCGGTACAGAGCATCATAGGAAGTCATTCCTGACTGTGGCCATCAAAGTTTACAACTCCTCCCTTGGAGGGTTAGACACCCTGAGCCAATAGGCTGGTCCTGGACTTATTTCCATCTGATGTAATTTACATATTATTTAATTATTTATGGTTTACATTGCTATATTTATACTCTATTCTTGGTTGGTGCAACTGTAACGAAACCCAATTTCCCTCGGGATCAGTAAAGTATGTCTATCTATCTATCAATCACTGCTACAGAACTTCCCCCAGCCGTCTTGGAGCCCACCATGCCTCTGGATCTGGGAGGGGATGTCGAGAGGGTGGGTCTGGACCTGTGCAACCCTCTACCCATTCACACACACGCTGTTCCTTTCTGAGAGGTGGGGTTCCACCCCACTAGCTGACTGAAAGGAACCATCATCATCCTATGGGATGGATAGCCAGAGAGAGAGATGTCACTGTTATGGATGATAGCTTTGTGCACCGTTTGTGGATGATAAGTGGAGGGACAGGTAGCTTTGAGGAAGCAGGATGTCTGCAGAAAGACTTGGATTAGGAGGATTGACAAGGTGTCAGATGGAACACACTGTAATGAATTATGTGGTCATACACTCCAGTAGAAGGAACAAAGGCATAGACTATTTTCTAAATGGAGAGAGAATTCAGAAATCAGAGAAGAAGCTGAGAACACTGGAGCTCAAAGTGAGACCTTCTTCCCATGTAGTCTACGCCAAACTATTAATCTGCCTTGTCCAATCAAACTGCAACAGGCCTAGAGCCCTTCAAACCCCTCCCACTCTACACTGTACTTTACCAAATTTCTCTTGAATGTTGAAATGGAACCCACATCCAGCACTTCCAATGGCAACTTGTTCTATACTCTTGCCACGCTCTCAGTGAAGAAGATTCCACTCATGTTCCCCTTAAATATTTCAATCGCTGTTTACCTTTACCCTATCTATAACCCTCATAATTGTGTATACACTTATCAAATCTCCCTTCATTCTCCTACACACTCAGGAATAAATTCCCAACCTTTCCAAACATATCCTATAATTCAGGGCCTCAAGTCCTGTCAACATTGTTGTAAATTTTCTCCAGTTCTAGTCTCACCCAGCTTGCATTTACCCTATCTATACCTGTCACAATTGTCTTTACCTTTATTTCCTGTTGTAAATCAGGTCTTCAACTCCTGGTAACAGTCTTGTAAATTTTCTCTGCATTCCTCAAATCGTATTGGTATCTTTTCTGTGAGTAGCTGAACAGAACTACTATCTACCTATATGTGACCCTATCTACCTTTGATGTTACTTTCAAGGAATTATGGATGTGTATTCCCGGTTCCCCCTGTTCTGGGACATTCCTGAATGCCACTATGTAAGTCCTACCCTGGCCTATCCTACCAAAGTGCAACACCTCAGACTTGTCTGGATTAAATTGTTTCTGACAGTTTTCAAACTATCCTTCTCTAATCAAATATTTATATATCTGGTCCCTTAGAATATTTTCCAATAACTTACCCACTGCTGATGGCAGGCTGACTGGCCTGTAATTTCCTGGTTTATTATTTGAATCTTTTTTAACGGGACAACATTTGCAATCGTCCAGTCCTCTGACACTCACCTGATGCTGAGCATATTTTCAATGTCTCTGCTACGGCCCCTGCAAATTACTGCTGTAGCATTCCACAAGGTCCGAGGGAACACATTGTCAGATTCTTGGGGGTTTATACACCCTAGTTTGCTTCAAGACAGCAAACGTCCCCTCCTCTCTAATCTGAAACAGTCCTTGCTTTGCTTCACTGTCTGTCTCCAGAGTAAATACAGATACAATATATCCATTTAAAATCTCCCCCTACGCTTTTGGCTCCATGCATAGAAGATCTTCATGAGGACCATTTTTTTTTCCTGCTGTCATTTTGCTCTTAATATATCTGTAGATCCCTTTGGGATTCTCCTTCACCTTTCTGCTACAGCAACCTCATGCTTTCTTTTAGTCCTCATGATTTCCTTGTTAAGCCATCTCCAGCATTTCTTCTTCTCCTCAAGTACCTAATTTTTTCCTTCCCCTACTTGCTAAGCTCCCCTTTCATCTTCTTACCCAGGACCTGAATATCTCTTGAAAGCCAAGGTTCCCAAAACCTGTTATATTTACCTTTTATTTTGACAAGAACATATAAACTCTATAGTCTCAAAATTTCACTTTTGAGGTCTTCCCACTTAACAAACATGCCTTTGGCAGAAAGCAACCTGTCCCAATCTACACTTGCCAGATCCTTTCTGATAACATCAACATTAGCCTTTCTCTGATTTAGAATATCAACCTGAGGACCAGACCAAATCTGCTCCTCAATTGTCTTGAAACTAATGGCATTATTAAGCGGTTGGTGGTAACTGGCTGGCATCAGCACCGGACTTCGAGGTGACTTGTCCCAGGTTCAAATCCAGTTTGCTTCTGTGCTATCACAACCTTGTGCTTCTTGGAACAGTCTGCGATCTCTACAAATGTACTCTAAATCCAACTGACTATTGAGTGGTCTGTAATCCAATCCCTTTAATGTGGTCACGCATTTCTTATCCCTTTGTTCCATCCATATAGCCTCAGTAGTCAAGCTCTCCATCCTGTCCTGCTGGAACACAGCCGTGACAGTTTCCCTGACTAGTAATGCCCCCGCTCTCCCTTTAATCCCCCCTACTCTGTCCTGGCTAAAACAACAGAACTCTGGAATATTGAGCAGCCAGTCCTGTTCCTCCTGCAACCTATTCTCACTACAGGTTCATGATTCCACATGCTGGTCCAAACCCTGGGCTCACTTGCTGCTTCTATCATACTCCTTGCAATGAACCTTAAATTGAAATATACAGAACCCAGGACATTAACCTCTCATGCTCAACCTTTTGATACCTGACTTTGTATCTCCAACTCGATGACCAACACCACCCCCCCATACAATAAATATCAATGTGCCGTTTGCTTTCCTAACTAATGCTGCCCCTTCCTGCAGTCTGAGATAAGCACCCTGTGGTGGTTCAGTGTGACTGCACACTTACTTCTGTGTGTAAAAGTCTCTGAATCTTTCATAAAGTTCTCTCTCAATTTCTTCTCAGTAACAGGCCCTGAATACAGACCATTGCCAACCTGACTGGGGGTTTACCCTGTATCTACTCTGATGAATGTGTGCTGTCCATTACAGATGATATACAGCTTCCACTCCACAATTCTGACCTATTTTAAACCTGACAACAGTAATCCTGTGACTATTTTGTCTCCAGCACCTCTGTCCATTCCTGTTTTACTGCTCAAAACTGACCAATCACTGAACCCATGGTTGTAAGAGGAAGTTATTGACTGGGAACAATAGGCTGTTCATTGCAGAGGCTCAGGTTGTTTGTTTGCTTTGCATAATTTTCCCAAACATTCATCAGCTGTTGCACTGATCAGCTCAGACTTCATTGCTTCGAGAAGCCGGTGCGGATAGTAGTCGACCTGTCGCTGAGCCTGACACTGCTCATAGCAGAGAGTGAGGAGGTTGTAGGTGGTCCCATCTCCCTCCAGTCACACATCTACACCTCATCGGGAGTCACACGTGAGTAGACATCCTCACACATGCTATAGAACTTGAATTTTGTCTTGTGCTCTGTTTGCATATGTGTGTGTTGCACAGGGACAGTGTGTGGGGGTGGGGGAAGAGAGAGTGTAAATAAATTAAAGCTGATGAATCTCCTCTGTCTCATCCATGTGTGAGGGTTTCATGAAGCAATTCCTCAGCTCTATCTAGGGTTTCAATGAGGGAGCCCTCGTCTCTGTCTGTGGGGTCCGAGTGAGGGATATCTCACCTCCATCTGTGGCATCTCAGTGATGGAGAAAAGGAGATGAAACCTCTTACTGTGGGGTTTCAGTGAAAAAGATCTCACCTTTGTCATGAAGGAGAAAACATAGAAACATAGAAAATAGGTGCAGGAGTAGGCCATTCGGCCCTTCGAGCCTGCACCGCCATTTATTATGATCATGGCTGATCATCCAACTCAGAACCCCACCCCAGCCTTCCCTCCATACCCCCTGATCCCCGTAGCCACAAGGGCCATATCTAACTCCCTCTTAAATATAGCCAATGAACTGGCCTCAACTGTTTCCTGTGGCAGAGAATTCCACAGATTCACCACTCTCTGTGTGAAGAAGTTTTTCCTAATCTCGGTCCTAAAAGGCTTCCCCTCTATCCTCAAACTGTGGCCCCTCGTTCTGGACTTCCCCAACATCGGGAACAATCTTCCTGCATCTAGCCTGTCCAATCCCTTTAGGATTTTATACGTTTCAATCAGATCCACCCTCAATCTTCTAAATTCCAACGAGTACAAGCCCAGTTCATCCAATCTTTCTTCATATGAAAGTCCTGCCATCCCAGGAATCAATCTGGTGAACCTTCTTTGTACTCCCTCTATGGCAAGGATGTCTTTCCTCAGATTAGGGGACCAAAACTGCACACAATACTCCAGATGTGGTCTCACCAAGGCCTTGTACAACTGCAGTAGTACCTCCCTGCTCCTGTACTCGAATCCTCTCGCTATAAATGCCAGCATACCATTCGCCTTTTTCACCGCCTGCTGTACCTGCATGCCCACTTTCAATGACTGGTGTATAATGACACCCAGGTCTCATTGCACCTCCCCTTTTCCTAATCGGCCACCATTCAGATAATAATCTGTTTTCCTATTTTTGCCACCAAAGTGGATAACTTCACATTTATCCACATTAAATTGCATCTGCCATGAATTTGCCCACTCACCCAACCTATCCAAGTCACCCTGCATCCTCTTAGCATCCTCCTCACAGCTAACACTGCCACCCAGCTTCGTGTCATCCGCAAACTTGGAGATGCTGCATTTAATTCCCTCATCCAAGTCATTAATATTTATTGTAAACAACTGGGGTCCCAGCACTGAGCCTTGCGGTACCCCACTAGTCACCGCCTGCCATTCTGAAAAGGTCCCGTTTATTCCCACTCTTTGCTTCCTGTCTGCTAACCAATTCTCCACCCACACCAATACCTTACCCCCAATACCGTGTGCTTTAAGTTTGCACACTAATCTCCTGTGTGGGACCTTGTCAAAAGCCTTTTGAAAATCCAAATATACCACATCCACTGGTTCTCCCCTATCCACTCTACTAGTTACATCCTCAAAAAATTCTATGAAATTCGTCAGACATGATTTTCCTTTCACAAATCCATGCTGACTTTGTCCAATGATTTCACCGCTTTCCAAATGTGCTGTTATCACATCCTTGATAACTGACTCCAGCAGTTTCCCCACCACCGACGTTAGGCTAACCGGTCTATAATTCCCCGGTTTCTCTCTCCCTCCTTTTTTAAAAAGTGGGGTTACATTAGCCACCCTCCAATCCTCAGGAACTAGTCCAGAATCTAACGAGTTTTGAAAAATTATCACTAATGCATCCACTATTTCTTGGGCTACTTCCTTAAGCACTCTAGGATGCAGACCATCTGGCCCTAGGGATTTATCTGCCTTCAATCCCTTCAATTTACCTAACACCACTTCCCTACTAACATGTACTTCGCTCAGTTCCTCCATCTCACTGGACCCTCTGTCCCCTACTATTTCTGGAAGATTATTTATGTCCTCCTTAGTGAAGACAGAACCGAAGTAATTATTCAGTTGGTCTGCCATGTCCTTGCTCCCCATAATCAATTCACCTGTTTCTGTCTGTAGGGGACCTACATTTGTCTTTACCAGTCTTTTCCTTTTTACATATCTATAAAAGCTTTTACAGTCCGTTTTTATGTTCCCTGGCAGTTTTCTCTCATAATCTTTTTTCCCCTTCCTAATTAAGCCCTTTGTCCTCCTCTGCTGAACTCTGAATTTCTCCCAGTCCTCAGGTGAGCCACTTTCTCTGGCTAATTTGTATGCTTCTTCTTTGGAATTAATACTATCCCTAATTTCTCTTGTCAGCCACGGGTGCACTACCTTCCTTGATTTATTCTTTTGCCAAACTGGGATGAACATTTGTTGCAGTTCATCCATGCAACCTTTAAATGCTTGCCATTGCATATCCACCGTCAATCCTTTAAGTGTCATTTGCCAGTCTATCTTAGCTAATTCATGTCTCATACCTTCAAAGTTACCCCTCTTAAAGTTCAGAACCTTTGTTTCTGAATTAACTATGTCACTCTCCATCTTAATGAAGAATTCCACCATATTATGGTCACTCTTACCCAAGGGGCCTCTCACGACAAGATCGCTAATTAACCCTTCCTCATTGCTCAAAACCCAGTCCAGAATAGCCTGCTCTCTGGTTGGTTCCTCGACATGTTGGTTCAAAAAACCATCCCCCATACATTCCAAGAAATCCTCTTTCTCAGCACCTTTACCAATTTGGTTCACCCAATCTACATGTAGATTGAAGTCACCCATTATAACTGCTGTTCCTTTATTGCACACATTTCTAATTTCTTGTTTAATACCATCTCCAACCTCACTACTACTGTTAGGTGGCCTGTACGCAACTCCCACCAGTGTCTTCTGCCCCTTAGTGTTATGCAGCTCTACCCATATCGATTCCACATCCACATTCCACATTCCACAGGCTTATGTCCTTCCTTTCTATTGCGTTAATCTCTTCTTTAACCAGCAACGCCACCTCACCTCCCCTTCCTTCATGTCTATCCCTCCTGAATATAGAATATCCCTGACCGTTGAGCTCCCATCCCTGGTCATCCTGGAGCCATGTCTCTGTGATCCCAACTATATCATAATCATTTGTAACAATCTGCACTTTCAATTTATCTACCTTATTACGAATGCTCTTTGCATTGACACACGAAGCCTTCAGGCGCTCTTTTACAACTCTCTTAGCCCTTATACAATTATGCTGAAAAGTGGCCCTTTTTAATGCTTTCCCTGGAATTGTCGGCCTGCCACTTTTACTTTTCTCCTTAGTACTTTTTGCTTCTACCCTCACTTTACACCCCTCTGCCTCTCTGCACTGTTTCCCATCCCCCTGTAGTGAACTAACCTCCTCACGCCTAGCCTCTTTAATTTGATTCCCACCCCCCAACCATTCTAGTTTAAAGTCACCTCAGTAGCCCCCGCTAATCTCCCTGCCAGGATATTGGTCCCCCTAGGATTCAAGTGTAACCCGTCCTTTTTGTACAGGTCACGCCTGCGCCAAAAGAGGTCCCAATGATCCAAAAACTTGAATCCCTGCCCCCTGCTCCAATCCCTCAGCCACGCATTTATCCTCCACCTCATCGCATTCCTACTCTCACTGTCGCGTGGCACAGGCAGTAATCCCGAGATTACTACCTTTGCGGTCCTTTTTCTCAACTCCCTTCCTAGCTCCCTATATTCTCCTTTCAGGACCTCATCCCTTTTCCTACCTATGTCATTGGTACCTATATGTACTACGACCTCTGGCTCCTCACCCTCCCACTTCAGGATATCTTGGACACGATCAGAAATATCCCGGACCCTGGCACCAGGGAGGCAAACTACCATCCGGGTCTCTGGACTGCGTCCACAGAATCGCCTATCTGACCCCCTTACTATCGAGTCCCCTATCACAACTGCCCTCCTCTTCCTTGCCCTACCCTTCTGAACTACAGGGCCAGACTCTGTGCCGGAGGCACGGCCACTGTTGCTTCACCCGGGTAAGCTATCCCCCCAACAGTACTCAAACTGGAGTACCTATTGTCAAGAGGCACAGCCACCGGGGTACTCCCTATTACCTGACTCTTCCCCTTCCTCCCTCCTAAAGGAGATCCACCTCTGCCTGTGGGGTTTCAGTGAGGGAGGGAGGTATCTATCCCACTATAGATCGATATCCATTTTGATCCTCAGTTCCCATTAGTACTTACACTTTGTCCTCAGCCTCAGTGTACCATTTCTCACTGAGTTAATTCCAATCTTTCATTTTCAGAATGTTACCGGCTGAACTGACCATTTTTCTGCTGCTCCTGGGTTCTCTGGGTGAGTAATGTGTTGTAGGGACAAACTGCGTGCTGTGTACAGTAAGAGGAAGTAGATGTTATTTATTGTTTCTGTAGCTGAGCAGAGACAGCCTGTGTTTGATGGGGAAAAGTACTGCAGGACATGGGGAACATTATGAAGCCAGTTTGACCCTGAAACATACAGCATTAAAGTTGGTGATCAGAAACATCCAGATACCCGGTTCGATAAACCAATATTAGGGAATGCAGGGAGATGGGGAGGCAGAGATCTTTCAGCAGAGAATTTCAGGCTTGAAGACAGGAGAAAGCATGGCTGGCAATGCAGTGTTGTTCCCTTAGTAGACTCTATGAAGTATTTAAATGTTGATGGAGTCCACTTACATTTTCACTTGTTGGTCGTATTCATATAGTTAAAATGATGATTTTACCGAAATTTTTATATTTATTTCAGAATATTCCTCTTTTTTTGACCAGGAAGTTTTTTGATCGGATTGATTCTATTATTTTATCTTTTATTTGGAATAATAAAAGACAAAGAATTAGTAAATGTCACTTACAAAAATTGAAAAAGGATGGAAGTCTTGCTTTGCCTAATCTAAGAATGTGTTATTGGGCTGTTAATGTGTGATATGTCTTTTTGGTTTACTGGGTTGATAAGAGTGATCGGCCAATTTGGGTAGACCTGGAACTGAAAGTTGTAAAAGAGTTTTATTTAACCTTGTTATTGGGAGCTCCTTTACCTATGCAATTCGTTAAAGTTGTTAGTTTAAACCTATATCCTGTGATTCAGTATTCTTTACAAATTTGGCTCCAATTCCACAATTTTTTTAATCTTAAAAAATTTAAACTTTGTAGTTTAATTTACTGAAATTACTTCTGTAAGCCTTCTTTGAGTGATCCAATTTTTTTACTTTGGGAAAATAAAGGTATTAATTCTTTTTTGGATTTATTTAAAGAAGATAGATTGATATGTTTTGAACAATTAATTGATAAATATTCTCTTTCATACTCACACTTTCTGCAATACCTTCAAGTAAGACATTTTTTACAAAAATATTTAAGTTTCCTTACGTATTGGAGGCTGACCTGTTAGATACTATTATGAGTATGAATCCTTTGATTAAGCGTTCTATTGGAAGAATTTATAATTTATTAATGGGATAAGCGTCCTTTGTCTAAGATTAAACAGGATTGGGAAAAGGAACTTAATTTGGCTTTTATGCTGGAGGATTGGGTGCGGATTTTGAAGTTGGTTAACTCTTCTTCAATTCATTGATTTAATTTAAAACTGTACCTTGTTATCATTTGACAAAGGAGAGACTTTCTAAAATATTTTCTAATGTTGTTAGTCATTGTGATAGATGTAAAACTGAGATAGCTACACTGACACATTTTTTAGTCTTGTTCTATATTGGAACAGTTCTGGAAGTCGATTTTTCAGCAATTTCTAAAGCACTTAAAATTAATTTACAACGTAATAAATTAACTGTGCTTTTTGGAATAATTCCTCAAAATGTTCATGGTATTTCCGTGTCTGACCAACATGTTATTGCATTTGTTACATTGATAGCTAGGAGGGCCATTTTGTTGAAGTGGAAGGATACATCAGCTCCCACTTTGTCACAATGGTTCTCTCAAGTGATGCTATGTCTTAGTTTGGAGAAAATTAGAAGTCGAACCTTTGAACCTTTATTTGATTTTGAGAAAAGATGGGGCTCATTTGCTCATTATTATCATTTGAGTTAATTGATATAATTTTTCCACGATCTAATTGTAAATTTTTTAGTATATTTTCTTTTCTTGCTGGTGGTTTGATGTTTATTTTTAGAAGCTTTTTGTATGATACATGACTCTGGGGTCGTACACCTAATGGGTTCCTTTTTTTCTCACTTTTCTGCTTAGTAGATTTTTTTGTTATCACAAATTTTCTTTCAATCTTTAAGATAATGTCTTTTTTGAGACATTGTAAGTGTTGTTACTTCAATGTACTCGTTATCTTTCCTGTATAATATAACAATAAAAAGATTTAAAAAGAAAGAAAGAAAGGTAATGCAGTGATTACACTCCAAGAGGCTTGAACTAGAGGGAGTGTTAAGAGGCTGGAGGTGATTACGCTGGGAGGAAGTGGTGAGGCGATGTTGGGATGTGAAAGCAAAGTTGGGTTGTACGTTACTTAACCAGATTAGTGAACACAGGGATGGTTGGTGAAGGAGCCTTCGGACAATTTCAGGTACAGCCAGCAGAGTTTGTGAAGGACAGAGTGGGAGGTAGCTGAAGATGTGAATGAGAGATGGACTGACGCAGAGGCTGAGCTGGGTGACGTCACAGAGGCTGAGCTGGGTGATGTCACAGAGGCTGAGCTGGGTGATGTCACAGAGGCTCAGCTGGGTGACGTCACAGAGGCTGAGCTGGGTGATGTCACAGAGGCGATTGTCAGGGTGGGGAGAGGTGCGACTGGAGCCACATCTGTGACTGCAGCAGACCTGCCGGCTGAGGGAGAAGCCCCAGGAAGGGAGGTACCTGTGCTCCTGGGCAAGGCTTGAGGAAGGACCAAGGGCAGTTCCAGTGACTCAGTTCAAACCTGACCTTCATGGAGTTTGCACGGTCTCCCTGTGACCACGTGGACTCAAAGGTTCTCTTGTTTCCCTCTCATGCCAGAGATGTTCACGTTTGGTTCAGAGTGAGGCAACATCTGTGGACAGGAACAAAGAGTTGATGTTTCAGTTCAGGACTCTTTATCAGGAATGCAGGTTTGATTGGTTAACTGGCCACTGTAAATGGTTCTTTGTGTGGTGGTGGGTTAGATCCTGGGGGGAGGTGTTGGGTACATCTGGATGATGAAATGTGAATAGTGTTGGACTGGGGTAAGTTTGTGTTTTATGATCAGTGTTCACTCTGTGAGCTGAAGATCCACTTTCTGTGCAGGATATACTGTATAAAAGCTGGAGCTTGATTGGTGAGATTCAGACAGGGCTCTTGCCATTAGTCTGGGGGCATCTCTGGCCAGGTCACCTTCAACCTGATGCATGAACATTGATTTCTCCTTCAGGTATTTTATTTTCCTCGCCCCTTTCCTTTTCTTTCATTCCCTAATCTGGCCTGTAACCTCCTTTCATCACCTGCCGATCACCACCCCCTGCTGCCTCACTGTACTTCACTTTCTCCCATGATCCCTTCTCCTTCCCTATCAGGCTCCTTCTTCTCCAGCCCATTCCCTTTTCCACCCCCATGGCTTGACCTATCATCTTCCAGCTAGTCCTAACTTCCATCCCCACCTCCAGCCCCACCTTTTCTATTCTGGCATCTTCCTTTCCAGCCCTGAAGAAGAGTTTCAGTTCTAATGGTCGACTGTTTATTCATTTATATCAATGCTGACTGACCTGATGAGCTCCTCGAGCATCATGCATGTGTTGTTCTTGCAATCAGTGTCACTTTATACACGCAGCATCCACTATATTGGGTACAGAGTGTATCTGATAAAGCGGAGACAGGAGTAGGACCCAGAATAGCCTTCTGCTGCTGCAGTCCAAACACGTCTAGGTTTGACGTGTTGAGAGATGCTTTCCTGCACACTGCTGTTGTGACATGTAGTTATATGAGTTACTGTCCCCTGCTTGTCAGCTTGAACCTGTCTGACCATTCTATGGCCACTTTCATCACCAAGGCACTTTCGCCGACAGAACTGCTCCTCACTGAATATTTATTTTGCTTGTTTTTGCATGATTCTCTGTAAACCTTAGAGACTGATGTGTGTTAAAATCTCAACTTTTTCTGAGAGTCTCAAACTATCCTCTCTGGCACCAATAATTCCACGATCAAAGTCATTTAGATCGCATTTCTTCCCATTCTGATGTTTGGTCTGACCAACAACTGAACCTCTTGACTCTGCTTTTATGCATTGAGTTGCTGCTACATGATTGGCTAATTAAATGTTTGAATTGACGAGTTAGTGTTCAGACGTACCTAATAAAGTGGCCACTAAGTTTATCCCCAAAGACTTGGTCAACGTGGCCGTCTGAATTCCACTAATTCACCACACTCTGGCTAAATAAATTCCTCCATATCTCTGTTCTGAAGAGAGATCCCCGTATTCTGAGGCTGTGCCTTCTGGTCCTAGACTCTCCCACTGTGGACATGTCTCTGTGTCCAGTCTATCAAAGCCTTTTCGTATTTGATAGGGCATATAATGGGACTTATCAATGGACACATGGATGGTAGAAGAATGGAGGGTTACGTTGACTTGCTCAGGCTTGTCCTGAAGTTCGTGTCCAGAATTGCTACCTCTCCTGTTGGTTTTGTTATGCTCGATTCAAGAATGGTCTCTTGGGTGGATTCCAAGAGCTCTACTGATTCTGCATCCCTCCTGTGGTCCTAACCCAATTAGTGACAGGATAATTGAAACACCCTGTCTTCACACAGCTCATAAAGTTGCCAATGCATTTATTCTTTGATCTTCCACTGATGTTGAGCAGCCTGTTGTGCACCTCACAATGTGTATGGCCATTTAATCTTTCCCATTTTAACCAGAATGGCCGTGCAGGCACGCGATGACCTTCGTCTGGTCAGGGAGAGTGAGGAGGTGATAGAGAGGAGCTGCAGGCAGGTGGTCACGCCGGGGCCACGGGAGGCAGACAAGTGGGTCACGGTTAGGAGGGGGAAGGGGAAGAGTCAGGTAATAGGGAGAACCCCGCTGGCTGTGCCCCTTAACAACAGGTACTCCTGTTTGAGTACTGTTGTGGGGGGGACAGCTTACCCGGGGGAAGCGACAGTGGCCGTGCCTCCGGCACAGAGTCCGGCCCTATAGCTCAGAAGGGTAGGGCAAGGAAGAGGAGGGCAGTTGTGATAGGGGACTCGATAGTAAGGGGGTCAGATAGGCAATTCTGTGGACGCAGTCCAGAGACCCGGATGGTAGTTTGCCTCCCTGGTGCCAGGGTCCGGGATATTTCTGATCGTGTCCAAGATATCCTGAAGTGGGAGGGTGAGGAGCCAGAGGTCGTGGTACATATAGGTACCAATGACATAGGTAGGAAAAGGGATGAGGTCCTGAAAGGAGAATATAGGGAGCTAGGAAGGGAGTTGAGAAAAAGGACCGCAAAGGTAGTAATCTTGGGATTACTGCCTGTGCCACGCGACAGTGAGAGTAGGAATGCGATGAGGTGGAGGATAAATGCGTGGCTGAGGGATTGGAGCAGGGGGCAGGGATTCAAGTTTTTGGATCATTGGGACCTCTTTTGGTGCAGGTGTGACCTGTACAAAAAGGACGGGTTGCACTTGAATCCTAGGGGGACCAATATCCTGGCAGGGAGATTAGCGGGGGCTACTGAGGTGACTTTAAACTAGAATGGTTGGGGGGTGGGAATTAAATTAAAGAGGCTAGGCGTGAGGAGGTTAGTTCACAACAGGGGGATGGGAACCAGTGCAGAGAGACAGAGGGGTATAAAGTGAGGGTAGAAGCAAAAAGTACTAAGGAGAAAAGTAAAAGTGGCAGGCCGACAATTCCAGGGCAAGCATTAAAAAGGGCCACTTTTCAGCATAATTGTATAAGGGCTAAGAGAGTTATAAAAGAGCGCCTGAAGGCTTTGTGTGTCAATGCAAGGAGCATTCGTAATAAGGTGGATGAATTGAAAGTGCAGATTGTTATTAATGATTATGATATATTTGGGATCACAGAGACATGGCTCCAGGGTGACCAGGGATGGGAGCTCAACGTTCAGGGATATTCAATATTCAGGAGGGATAGACATGAAGGAAGGGGAGGTGGGGTGGCGTTGCTGGTTAAAGAAGAGATTAACGCAGTAGAAAGGAAGGACATAAGCCGGGAAGATGTGGAATCGATATGGGTAGAGCTGTGTAACACTAAGGGACAGAAGACGCTGGTGGGAGTTGTGTACAGGCCACCTAACAGTAGTAGTGAGGTCGGAGATGATATTAAACAGGAAATTAGAAATGTGTGCAATAAAGGAACAGCAGTTATAATGGGTGACTTCAATCTACATGTAGATTGGGTGAACCAAATTGGTAAAGGTGCTGAGGAAGAGGATTTCTTGGAATGTATGCGGGTTGGTTTTTTGATCCAACATGTCGAGGAACCAACTAGAGAGCAGGCTATTCTCGACTGGGTTTTGAGCAATGAGGAAGGGTTAATTAGCAATCTTGTCGTGAGAGGCCCCTTGGGTAAGAGTGACCATAATATGGTGGAATTCTTCAATAAGATGGAGAGTGACATAGTTAATTCAGAAACAAAGGTTCTGAACTTAAAGAGGGGTAACTTTGAAGGTATGAGACGTGAATTAGCTAAGGTAGACTGGCAAATGACACTTAAAGGATTGACGGCGGATATGCAATGGCAAGCATTTAAAGATTGCATGGATGAACTACAACAATTGTTCATCCCAGTTTGGCAAAAGAATAAATCAAGGAAAGTAATGCACCCGTGGCTGACAAGAGAAATTAGGGATAGTATCAATTCCAAAGAAGAAGCATACAAATTAGCCAGAGAAGGTGGCTCACCTGAGGACTGGGAGAAATTCAGAGTTCAGCAGAGGAGGGCAAAGGGCTTAATTAGGAAGGGGAAAAAAGATTATGAGAGAAAACTGGCAGGAAACATAAAAACGGACTGTAAAAGATTATATAGATATGTAAAAAGGAAAAGACTGGTAAAGACAAATGTAGGTCCCCCGCAGACAGAAACAGGTGAATTGATTATGGGGAGCAAGGACATGGCAGACCAAGTGAATAATTACTTCGGTTCTGTCTTCACTAAGGAGGACATAAATAATCTTCCAGAAATAGTAGGGGACAGAGGGTCCAGTGAGATGGAGGAACTGAGCGAAATACATGTTAGTAGGGAAGTGGTGTTAGGTAAATTGAAGCGATTGAAGGCAGATAAATCCCCAGGGCCAGATGGTCTGCATCCCAGGGTGCTTAAGGAAGTAGCCCAAGAAATAGTGGATGCATTAGTGATAATTTTTCAAAACTCATTAGCTTCTGGACTACTTCCTGAGGATTGGAGGGTGGCTAATGTAACTCCACTTT
This sequence comes from Mobula birostris, assembly GCF_030028105.1. Taxonomy (NCBI): domain Eukaryota; kingdom Metazoa; phylum Chordata; class Chondrichthyes; order Myliobatiformes; family Myliobatidae; genus Mobula; species Mobula birostris. The sequence goes on from NW_027275161.1 coordinate 34,762, forward strand.
TTAAAAAAGGAGGGAGAGAGAAACCGGGGAATTATAGACCGGTTAGCCTAACATCGGTGGTGGGGAAACTGCTGGTCTCAGTTATCAAGGATGAGATAACAGCACATTTGGAAAGCGGTGAAATGATCGGACAAAGTCAGCATGGATTTGTGAAAGGAAAATCATGTCTGACGAATCTCATAGAATTTTTTGAAGATGTAACTGGTAGAGTGGATAGGGGAGAACCAGTGGATGTGGTATATTTGGATTTTCAAAAGGCTTTTGACAAGGTCCCACACAGGAGATTAGTGTGCAAACTTAAAGCACACGGTATTGGAGGTAGGGTATTGGTGTGGGTGGAGAGTTGGTTAGCAGACAGGAAGCAAAGAGTGGGAATAAACAGGACCTTTTCAGAATGGCAGGCGGTGACTAGTGGGGTACCGCAAGGCTCAGTGCTGGGACCCCAGTTGTTTACAATATATATTAATGACTTGGATGAGGGAATTAAATGCAGCATCTCCAAGTTTGCGGATGACACGAAGCTGAGTGGCAGTGTTAGCTGTGAGGAGGATGCTAAGAGGATGCAGGGTGACTTGGATAGGTTGGGTGAGTGGGCAAATTCATGGCAGATGCAATTTAATGTGGATAAATGTGAAGTTATCCACTTTGGTGGCAAAAATAGGAAAACAGATTATTATCTGAATGGTGGCCGATTAGGAAAAGGGGAGGTGCAATGAGACCTGGGTGTCATTATACACCAGTCATTAAAAGTGGGCATGCGGGTACAGCAGGCAGTGAAAAAGGCGAATGGTATGCTGGCATTTATAGCGAGAGGATTCGAGTACAGGAGCAGGGAGGTACTACTGCAGTTGTACAAGGCCTTGGTGAGACCACACCTGGAGTATTGTGTGCAGTTTTGGTCCCCTAATCTGAGGAAAGACATCCTTGTCATAGAGAGAGTACAAAGAAGGTTCACCAGATTGATTCCTGGGATGGCAGGACTTTCATATGAAGAAAGACTGGATGAACTGGGCTTGTACTCGTTGGAATTTAGAAGATTGAGGGGGGATCTGATTGAAACGTATAAGATCCTAAAGGGATTGGATAGGCTAGATGCAGGAAGATTGTTCCCAATGTTGGGGAAGTCCAGAACGAGGGATCACAGTTTGAGGAGTGAGGGGAAGCCTTTTAGGACTGAGATTAGGAAAAACTTCTTCACACAGAGAGTGGTGAATCTGTGGAATTCTCTGCCACAGGAAACAGTTGAGGCCAGTTCATTGGCTATATTTAAGAGGGAGTTAGATATGGCCCTTGTGGCTACGGGGGTCAGGGGGTATGGAGGGAAGGCTGGGGCGGTGTTCTGAGTTGGATGATCAGCCATGATCATAATAAATGGCAGTGCAGGCTCGAAGGGCCAAATGGCCTACTCCTGCACCTATTTTCTATGTTTCTATGTTTCTATGTTACTCCATGTATACTTCCAGTGAATATGGCTCAAACTCTTTGTATTTCATCTGAAATTTGTAATTCAGAATGTTTGGTGGTTTCTTCTCCCAACGCTAAGGCATGACACTATCATAAGCCCGTCAGAAAACTTGGTCTCATTTGTTCATCATATTTCTTTTCCTGATCACATCCATTACAATATGAACAATTGAGACAAGACACAAAAATGTTTTGTTTCTCTCTGCCATAATCCTTGTTACCTCTGCCTTCCCCACTCATATCGCTGCCTTTGGCTAATTCCTCTGTACTCCCATATCCCTGTGTCTTATTGAAGGCTCTGAGCTGCAGATCGGAGACTTCAGAATGTTGATTCAGGCTGATTTGTGGAACAATACTGACTTAATTATACAGAGATATGGACACATTAGAGTCTTTCACCATGTTACAGGAAAATTAGAAAACATAATGCATTGTCCAGTAAATTAATTCAAAAAAGAAACACATTGATTTTAGTCACCCCATTGTTTTTGCAGTTCAGAAATTAATCACTGTTCTTCCGCATTTCTAATCAGTGCACTCAGTGTACGTAAAGGTTTGAGATGATATTATTTGAATGAAGTGTTTTCATACTGAAACCTGAGTTCTGTGAGGGTTTCTAACCTGTTGTTTTATTCTGGCAGTTACTGTTTGATTGTATGCCTGAGATCATCAGTTTTGTTTCTGACTTTTAAGTACCAATGTAAGCTTCTCTGTGACAGACTGAGCTGCCTGCTCACAGGGAGTTAGTTGGGGCTTTGAATGTTCTATAAGAGCAAAAAACATTGGAGCAGAATTAGGCCAGTCAGTCAGTCGAGTCTTCTTCACCACTCCATCATGGCTGATTTATTATCCCTCTCAATCCCATACTCCTGCCTACTCACCATAACCTTTGATACCCTGACTAACCAAGAACCTATCAACTTCCACTTTAAATATACTCAGTGACTCGGTCTCCACAATCATCTTTTGAAATGAACTCCACAGATGCACCACCCTCTGGCTAAAGGAATCCCTCCTCATTTCTGTTCTAAATGAATGTTGCTCTATTCTGAGTTTGTCCCTCGTGGTCCGAGACTCCACATCCACGCTATCTAGGCCTTTCAATATTTAAGAGGTTTCAATGAGATCCTAGCTCGTTTTTTCTAAACTCCAACTAGAAAAGCCCAGAGTTATCAAATGCTCCTAATACATTAACCCTTTCATTCCCAGAATAAATCTTGGGAACCTGCTCTCGATCCTCTCCCACGCCAGCATATCTTTTCTTAAATAAGGTGCCCAAGACAGCTCTCAATCTTCCAAGATTGGCTAAGCCTCCATATCTCATCCTTGTTCATATATTCTAGCCCTCTCGAAAAGAATGGTAACAGTTCATTTTCCTTCCTTACCACCGACGCAGGATGCAAGGTAACATTTCGGGAATCCTGCACAAGGACTCACAAGTCCCTTTGCAGTTCTCATTTTTTTTAAAATTTTCTTCCTGCTTATAAAATTGACTATGCCTTTATTTCTTCTACCAAAGTGAATGAGCATACACTTCCCTACATTATTCTATCTGCCACTTCTTTGCCCATTCCCCCAATGTGTCTAAGTCCTCCTATACACTCCCTGCTTTCTCAGCATTACCTGTCCTCCACGTAGCTTTCTATTCTCTGAAAATTTGGCCACACAGCCATCAGTTCTATTATCCAAGTCATGGCCAGATAATGTGAAAAGAAATGGTCCCAAAACTAACCCTTGTGGAACACCACTAGTCATCAGCAGCCAGTCAAAAAGGCCCTGTTTATTCCATTTTTTGCCTGCTTCAAGTCAGCCAATATTCTATCCACGTTAGTATCTTTCCTGTAATGCCATGGGCCCTTATCTTGTTAAGCAGATTCATGTATGGCAGCTTGTCAAAAGCCTCTGTTAATTCAAGTAAACAACATCCATTGATTCTCCTTTCATCTATCCTGCTTGCTATTTCCTCAAAGAAGTCCATCAAATTTGTCTGGCAATATTTCCCCTGAAGTAAACCATACCGACTTTGGCCTACTTTATCACATGCATCCAACATCTTCCCAACCACTGAAGTCATGCTAACTGGCCTTTGATTTCCTTTGTTTTGTCTCCTTCCCTTCTTAATGAGTAGATAGAAAATTGTGATTTTCTATTGCTCCACAAACATTTGAGAATCTAGTGATTCTTGAAAAATCAATAGTAATTCCTCCACAATCTCTCACTTGCCTCATTCAGAACCCTATAGTTTAGCCATCTGGTCCAGGTGACTGATCTACCTTCAAACCTTTCGGCTTCCCAAGCACCTTTTCCATAGTAATGGCAACTCTCTTCTGTCCCCGACACTCTTAATGTTCTGACGCAAAATACTCATTGAATTCATCCATCATTTCTATGTACCTCATTATTACCTCTCTGGTGTGTCATGTTCCCTGTGATGGGTTAAAGATCCAGCAGAAATGGAAAACACTTTGCAGTCCAGTATTGTTACTAACTAGTAATATTTATTAGTAACTACGCAATACAGTAATATAAATACAGATAAATCAAATGAGTTAGCATTGATTATATATAAGGAAGTGTGGAAATATATGAAAACCAAGCTTCTCCAAGTCTAGGGGTAAATAGATAGTCTTACGATGATGAGTAAAGTTCAGTTCAGTTTGTGGTATTGAGGTGAGTAGTGATGGAAAGAGAGAGAGGGAGAGATTTGAGTCTTCAGGTGAACTGTCGCCGTCGATCTTCCCGTTGTCACTGACTGCGACCACAACAAAAGGGACCGTTCTTCTGTGGTGGAGCTATCAACCCAGGCGAGGGTTGGACACACAAATAACTCCCCACCGGTCACACCCTGTTCACACTGTGGGAGCCACTGATTGATCCTCCAAAAACCCACTTTTTCTGTGGGCAACAACGAAGCTCATACAGTGTCCAAAATCACATGTTCCAGATCTATCATCTGACCTTCTGTATATCTCCCCATGCTGAACACCAACTGTTATTCAAACAGCTCCTCCCTTCTCTGTCTGTAAGAACGTACAAGCAGACAATGTCCTTGTAGAAAGTATAAACAAACTCTGAGCAGTCTTCATCCTTCTCTCTCTCTCTCTCTCTCTCTCTCTCTCTCTCTCTCTCTCTCTCTCTCTCTCTCTCTCTCTCACACACACACACACACACACACACACACACACAAGATGTCGGTGTTAAATAACTCATCCTCTCTTTTCTTAAACACAGTTCATAGGGTTAATCATAGGGGTAATTTAGGATCCTGTCACAGGTGTTATTTTCCAGTGGTCTAATATCCATTCTTACTTTTACTCTTTATATATCTCACAAACTCTTTTGGTATGCTCTTTGATAGTATTTTCAATCTTACCTTCATATTTCATCTTTTCTCACATTTTTTTAGTTGACTTCTGTTGATTTTTGAAAGTTTCCTCATCCTTGATCTTCCAACTAATGCCTGCTCTATTACATGCCCTTGCTTTTGCTTTAATGCTGCCTTTAACTTCCCTTGTCAGCCACGGTTACCTCGTTCTCCCTTTAGAACACTTCTTCATGTTTAGAATGTATCTATCCTGCCCCTTCCCAAATTACCCCCAGAAACTCACATTCCCTGCATGGCCACGTAGTTTGTTCCTGGTTCTCCTCTTTCCTTCCACATCACAAAGACTTGCAGGAATGGAGTTGGGTGGGAGGTTGCAAAGGCTGAATGATCAGTGAATATTAGATAAAAACAGGTCATCATTCTGTCCCTCATTTACAGCCTCCACCACCGGTGATCCATGTGAAAATCACACCATCCTGGATCAGCCCTGGAGGAGCTCGAATTGCTCTGAAACTCGGTGCAGTGGTCGGTGGATGGATGATGGAGACCTTATGGAAGGATGGTACAGATTTAGCAGGTGAGATCCGTGAGCTTCAGCGGCTCCTGCTGCCACTTGCATCTCCTGGGTTCCTAGTTGCTTCCCAATGGGATGTTATCAGTGAATTCTCCATCATCTTCCTGGCTGTTTCTATATTCCATGTGTGAACTAACAATATAAATTGCCTTCTAAATTCCCCAGCCAAAGCAAATGTATCAGTTGGTGGGGTAGAGATATTCAAGGAGGTGTACGGCGGTCCTTTCCTCTGCTAGCCTGCAGGTCACCCTTGGGCAAGGTGTCCCACCTGCTTAGACCTCACACCCCCTCCCCCCCACCAATCCGGGACACATGAAGCTCGTGGAGCTGGTAGTGGACGGTAGTATGAGCAGTTGGTGCATATCACGGGTCCTGGTTATGCGACCACTGATGCCAGATAGACAATCTCTGAAGAGTAGAAGGAAATGGAAAATCACTTCTGCAGAAAGGTTTCTGAAGAACAATCGGCCACGTCAAAAAACACCACACATAATAATAACAGAAACAATGTAAATGAATCAGTTGTGTTTGGTGGGTGTTTTTTGGGTAGAAGAGGTAGTGAATGGTGCTCAAAGGATCGGTCCCCAAGGATACAGTCTGAAACTGATGGGCTAAATTGTTTCCTTCTGCATTTATTATGCATATGATGAGGATAAGATGTGTTAGGATGAGTCATGCAGAGAAGCGAGGGATGTCACTTCTTTGGGTGGCCAGGCTGTGGGTACAGAGAAGATGAAAATCTCACTCATCTTTGAGGAAATGGTTATTCATTCAAGACTTTGGAAGGGGCAGAGGACAAATGGAGTTTCCTGTGATCTGACCAGAGCTGGGCAGTGTGTGGGTATAATAGACCACAGTTCCTGGTCTGGGACTGACTCTCTGATCATTGTTTCAGTCACGGCAATGTGAAGATCCCCGAGACTACGGTTCCATTCTTTCACTGCTCTACATGGAGTCCAGGCTGGTTAAAAGGTAGGTTTACAAGAATTTACCACAGTGATTATTGAGTTGGGCAAGATTGACAATGTCATTCTCTTATGACCCAGAGAGCTATGTTGGCTGGAGTCAGGGCTTTAGTTGGCTGCAGTAGGGTAAACAGCAGAGTTCACTGAGGGGTTTCCTCACAGTTATTCAGTCTCCACTCCAGTTGTGGATCTTTATGGAGTCCAGAGGAGGGGCGGCTTTGCAGGACTGTTGTGGATCAACCTTCTTGACCCTCTTACAGACTGAATATAGCACCACTTCATTCAAAGTTCTTCTTTGGTTAAAAATTCTCTTTTGCCGTTCACGACGATCGTGTTTCAGGCAGCAACGAAAGCCCTCCATTGCCCAATTCCATCTCCAAATGGCCTGTTTCCATTCCGATATCCTATGGTCTTATGGACAGGGATTCACAACCTTTTTTATGCTATGGACCCCTCTCATTAAGACCAAAAGAGATAGGAGCAGAATTAAGCCATTTGGCCCATGGAGTTCGCTCCACCATTCAATCATGGCTGATCCTTTTTACCCTCCTCTGCCCCACTCCCCGGCCTTCTCCCCATAACATCTGATGCCATGGCTAATCAAGAATCTGGCAAGCTCTACCTTAAATACATCCAGTGACCTGACCTACACAGCTGCCTGAGGAGGGTCTATGGCCCTCAGGTTGGGAACCCCTGTCCGAGGACATTACCAGCATGAAGTGACCTCAGGGTACGTGGATTGAGGGGAGTGGAATGTGAACTTTTGACTGAGAATGGAACGGTCCTTGTGTTGTGAGCCACTGTGCTTTAGCAGGTACTGATATCGTTCCCGGCTGTACCATGGGAGCAGATTCATTTTACAGTGATTGTAAACCTCATTCCAGATCCCCATCCCGATGTGGGAGCAGGTTCATTTCATAGTATTTCCAACCCTCATTCCAGGTCCCCATCCAATGTGGGAGTGGGTTCTTTTCCCAGTGTTTGTAAACCTTATCCCAGGTCCACATCCCAAGATGGGAACGGGTTAATTTCACTGTATTTCCAAACCTCATTCCAGGTCCCCATCCCAACGTGGGAGTGGGTTCTTTTTTTCACAGTGCTTGTAAACCTCATTCCAGGTTCCTTGCCCGATGTGGGAGTGGGTTCTTTTCCCAGTGTTTGTAAACCTTATCCCAGGTCCAAATCCCAACATGGGAATGGGTTCATTTCACAGTGGTTGTAAATCTCATTCCAGGTCTCCATCCGGACATGGGAGTGGGTTCATTTCATAGTGTTTATAAATCTCATTCCAGATCCTCATCCTGATGTGGGAGCAGGCGAAGTGAACAGGACCATCTGTTTCAACTGGGTCAAAGATAACACACAGAAAGACACTTGCACTAAGCAAATGGACATCACTATCAAAAACTGCACGGCTTACTTTGTGTACAAGCTGAAGCCAACACCGGGCTTATATAGTGTGTATTGTACAGGTATGCTGCTCTTCATATTGGCTCTGTACATCTGTGTGACTGCGTGAAACCCAGTGAATTTCTGGACCATCCAAGTCTTTCAACAGCCAGAGTGCACTGAATTTTCCAGTGGAACATCAGTGATCAGCTCACTTAGTTTTCCCTGACTCCCAGTATGAAACAAGATGCTGTGTTGGAACTCAATGCCTTGACCATTAAAAACAGGCATTCCATAAGTCACCTTAACCATCTTATCGGCCTGTGTAGCCACTTGTAAGGAGGTACAAACCAAGATCCCAATATCTCTACGCTCAGCAACAATGCTGAGGACCTTACCCTTAACAGTGTACTGTCTCTTTCCTGTATCAGTTTGTCTGAAAGTTTCAGGGATTGAAACTTTGTGAAAATTTAAAGGAATCTGAGATACAGCAGTTTTATTGAACCACGTTTAACACAGTTAAAGCACACCAAGCACTCCAGCAGAAAACATCAATGAAGGATGACTATTAGGCAGGAACTTTGTCCTGATATCCATGTACACTAATAGCTAAACTAGGAGAGGGTGGCTGTTCCCTGCAGGGCTTCCTACACTGGAGTACAAAATGCGAATGTAGGTCTTGTTTCCTGGTGTGGGAGATCATTGTCAGAGTGAACACACAGAATGGGAGCTGAAGCAGAGGCTGTTCTTTGAGTTTAGTGGACACCATAGGACTGTAAGATATAGGAGAAGAAATAGACCATTTGGCTGATCGAGTCTGCTCTGCCATTTCACTGTGGCTGATCCATTTCCCTTTCAGCTCCAATCTTCTGCCTTCATGCCCATAATCTATCAACCTCTGCCTTAAATATACCCAATGACGGCCTCCACACCCTACTGTGCCAATGAATTGCACCTATTCTCTACTCTCTGGGCGAAAGAAATTCCTCCTCATCTCCGTTTTAAAGGTTGAACAAGTTGGGTCTTCATTTGAAAGACTGAACAAGTTGGGTCTTTATTCTTTGCAGCGTAGAAGGTTGAGGGGGGACTTGAGAGAGGTATTTAAAATTATGAGGGGGATAGATAGAGTTGACGTGGATGGGCTTTTTCCATTGACAGTGGGGGAGATTCAAACAAAAGGACATGAGTTGAGAGTTGGGGGGGCAAAAGTTTTGGGGTAACATGAGGGGGAACTTCTTTACGCAGAGAGTGGTAGCTGTGTGGAGCGAGCTTACAGCAGAAGTGGTTGAGGCAGGTTCGATGTTGTGATTTAAAGTTAAATTGGACAGCTATATGGACAGGAAAGGAATGGAGGGTTATGGGCTGAGTGCAGGTCGGTGGGACTAGGTGAGAGTAAGAGTTCGGCATGGACTAGAAGGGCCGAGATGGCCTGTTATATGGTTATAAATGGGCAAATTGTATTTGTATTTATTTTATTTCTTCCATCCAAGGGACTAAACACCTTTATGTTGCATCTTCAGCGCATTGTACAAGCTATAAAGAAGGGAAATGTGGGAGGATATTGCCCAACACTAGCACTGTATATTTCAAACAAGAGAAAATCTGCAGATGCCGGAAATCCAAGGACCACACACAAAATGCTGGAGGAACTCGGTGGGCCAGACAGCATCTGTGGAAATGAGTACAGTCGACATTTCAGGCTGACACCCTTTGGCAGGACTGGAGAAAAATAGATGAGAAGATTTAAAAAGTGGGTGGAGGGGAGAGATATAAACACAAGGTCACAGGTGAAACCGGAAGGGGAGTGATGAAGGAAAGAGCTGGGAAATTGATAGATGAAAGAGTTACAGGGCTGGAGAAGTGGAAGTCTAGGAGAGAATGGAAGGCCATGGAAGAATGAAAAGAGGAGGAGAATCAGAGGGAGGTGATGGGCAGGCAAGGAGAGAGGGAAAAGGGGATGGGGAAAACATCGACTGTAATTTGTTTCCATAGACGTTGCCTGGCATGCTTAGTTCCTCCAGCATTTTGTGAGGATTGCATACCTAAATGTTGTGTATACATGTATGTACAGTCAGATCAATGTACCATCAGATATACAATCAGATCAATGTAAAGCTGATTGCCTGGTGAGAGAATCTGTCCCGGATCCTGTTGGTCGTGGCCTTAATGCTATGGTACCGTTTGCCAAATGGCTATTCTGAGACTGTGCCCTCTGTTCTAGACTCCCCTACGACTGATCACATCCACTGAGACGGGCTATGGTGACATCACTGGCAGTGTTTATCTCTGCTTTATTTTACTGTTTCAGGATTGATTTTTTTTAACTCTTATTTGTGGGGCAGTAGATTGTCATGGTGCATTTGAACACTAATTACGTTGGTGAGTTATAGACGATTGTTGCAGGGACACCAGCCTTTCGGTCCATTAAGAATGTGCTGACCCATTCTCATCAATGCTGCATAGATTACAGTTCGCTCTCCCTACATGCACGTCACTCGACCATATACCAGAGCAGTATATGGTGGCTTTTTAATCTACATATTTAAAAAAAAAGCACCAGGTGAAATGTGGTTACTAACAGAAGGTGGCAAATATGAGAGATGACCGGGTTTAAAATTGGTTCATTAGCCTTCCCAAGGGGAAGGGAAGAAATGGGAGGTCTAAGTGCTGAGGTGAAAGGGGGTGGTGATAATGACAATCATGAGTGATTGTCAGCCCGGTAACAAAGGATAGCACAGCATTTTACAGTACCTTTAACCCAGGTTGAGCAAGGTTCACCAGAATGATTCTGGGAATGAAGGGGTTAACATACGGGGAGCATTTGGCAGCTTTGGGCCTGTTGTCACTGGAATTTAGAAGAATGCAGGGGAATCTCAATAAAACCTGCCGTGTGTTGATAGGACTAGATAGGGTGGATGTGGAGAGGATGTTTCCTCTGTGGAGGTATCCAGATCTAGAGGACACAGCTCAAAATTGAGAACAGAAGCAAGGAGGATTTTTTTAGCCAGAGAACGGTGGATCTGAAGAATGCTGTGCCACAGACTGCAGAAGTTGGTAGTTTCCTGATTGGTCAGGGTGACAAAGGATATGGTGAGAGGGGCTCCGGGATCAGCCACGATACAACGGCAGAGCAGACTAGATGGGGTGTATGGCCTAATCCTGCTCCTATATCTTCAGGTCTTATGTTGCCTGCAAGAGCGTGTACGTTCCTCCTGTGACAGCACGGGTTTCCTCGAGTGCTCCAGATTCCTCCCATGATCCAAAGATGTACCGACTGGTCATTGTAAATTGTCCCACAGTTGGGCTCAGGTTAAATTGAGACATGCTTGCTGATGCAGAATGATGGGGTGGAAAGGCCCCTCCACACTGTATCAAAACAAAATAAAAATGGAAACATAAATAAATAAAATCTGAGAATAGGAGAGAGACGTTGGAATGGTGGAGGAGAGACAGAGAAGAGTAGCAAAGCGATGGACAGGATTGAGGAGAGGTTGCAGGAGTGTGGCAGGGAACAGAGGTGGGCTGATGGGTGAGAGGAAGAGTGTGGATGGCACTTGTTACAGGGGAGAGAGCGCTGGGGGAGGGTGAAGCTGGGGATGAGGATAACACGGGGGAGTGGTGGTGGGAAGTGGTGACATGGCCCTCAGGACTTTGATCAGCATCAGAGTGCAGAATGCAGGTGGCCATTTTAGCAGAAATTGATGATGGGGCTTCCTGCATTACCACAACTCTGAGTGCAGTTGACTAACATTCACCAGTACACCCAGAGAGAATGGCTGGGCTGCTCTTCCTGTTCCCCATCAGTTTCTCACTGGTGTGAGTTTGTGGGTGTGATGGACCAAGTGCAATGGAGCCAAGTTGTGGAATGAGGCAAAGTTTCCACCATTTATTTGTGGGATTGATCACTGATTGGAGAACAAGACTGTTGTTTGTCCTGTGGGGATGGTGGAACTGGGCTGTGTGATTAAGATGTTCTGTGATATCAGGTGAACCTAAAAACTATTCATTGTCACCCTGTCCCTCAGTTACAGACTCCGCACTGGGTGATCCGTGTGTAAATTACAACATCTTGGATCAATCTTGGAGGAGAATGAATTCTCCCAGCACGAGTGGAGAATGTATGTCTGACAGGAATCTTGAAGAAGGATGGTACAGATTCAGCAGGTAATGAGGGAATAATGACTTCAAACCCAGCATGAAGGGAGATTGAAGGGTGTGGGAAGGGGAATTGCTGGAAGACCAGATTACCGGTCGTTACAATGGGGCAGCGGGCAACTGTAGGGATAAGAGGGCTGACACATTCTGCACGGAGTGAGTGAGTGACCTGGAGCGAGAAATGGAAAATGGAGATGGAGAATTAAAAGAGAAAATTAGATGGCATGGGGGAAGGTTGAAGACAGACAGGGTGAGGATAGGGTTCAATTCTCAAAGTGAATCCTCTGCCTCAATTTAGGAATCCATTCTCCAATTGTTATTTCAGTTCCGGCAGATGGAAAATCCCCGAGACAGCAGTTCCACAGGGTTGTTGCTGCAGGAAGAGACAAGGCTGGTTGGAAGGTAGGCTCAGAGTTCACAACAGTTGGGCTTAATTTTCCTTTCAGGAGGGTCAGAATGATGACCCAGGTCTCTGCACAGGCGTGTAAGCATGGACACTGATCTCCAGGTCTGTCAAAGATGCTTCCCAAAGTCACTCAAACCATACACTGGCCCTGAATCCAAATGCAGTCTGGCAGTGGAGTGTCACCTTCTCGTTCTTCTCTGGCGGTGGCGTTGTGGGTCTGCCTGCTGACCACCCTGAGACTACGGACTGGAACAACTGGGTTCCTGATTCAGCTGTGGATTCACTTTCGTAAACTTCAATTCAGAATGCCATCTGCTTACTTTTATTGTTTGCAACATTGGATTGTTGACAATCTTTTTTTAAAAAACAGGTTCTATAGTTTTTTTCTATTGTTTGGGATTGCCTGTAAGGAAACAAATCTCACAGTTCTTTACAGTGCGCATATTTTGCTATTAAATGTACTTTGAGCTTTGACATCACTCCAGATCAGACCCAGGAAAGATTTTGTGGCTCCATTGCTTGCAGTAGAGGAGCAGTTCCCAAGCAGCCCGGCCTGTCTCAGGGCACCCAGAGATCATGAACTAATAGAGTTATTGAAAGTGATGCTGTTTCTATTTCAAATCATGTAAACTCGGCTTTTCATTGCTGATTATCTGTCTTTAATTTGTGCTCTCTTAATCTGTGTGTTCCAATTTGTTTTTATGTTAAATTTATATTTAAATTGTTTGTATTTTAAGATTAAATGTAAAATGTTTTCTCAAGTACAGAAACACATATATTTATAATATTTGCAGTAAGTATGGTCAGGGTATGTTGTAAGTAAAAATAAAATCAAAATTAATTTCTTTACTTTGTGATAAGTGGAGGTCCCTCACATTTCAACTCTGCACTGGAGAATCATTGAGAGGCTGTAAACAAGGTCAGGTCCCTCAATATTGAGCAGTACCAGAACTTTACCGTTGTCCTTCACCACAATATGATTTCAAGACCAGTGAATGTCTCTGAATATCAGTGAATCTCAATAGTCTTTGACTTTCTTATCTGGTTAGCCTGGGTAGTGGCTTTGTCGCCGTTTACTCCTCAATCACACTTCATTTACTTATGCACACCACAGTTCTGAAGTTTGAACACAGCAATGCCATTTCTGTATGGAAATTGACCAGTGGTTACAGATATTGACCAAATGGTAACATTGTGTTTGTTCAAACCCCTATTTGCATGATGAATCTCTAATCACACAACAATAATACATATATTAATGATCAATACAATCTATGCATTAAAAAAAGGCATCTGTTAGTCTTGCGAGACCATGGATCTACACCTGGAAAGTCTTCACTCTCCAGGGCGCAGTCCTGGACAAAGTTGTATGGAAGACCGTCAGTTGCCCATGCTGCAAGTCTCTCCTCTCCACGACACTGATGTTGTCCAAGGGAAGGGCATTAGGGCCCATACAGCTTGGCACCAGTGTCATCGCACAGCAATGTGTGATTAAGTGCCTTGCTCAAGGACACAACACGCTGCCTCAGCTGCTGCTCGAACTCACGACCTTCAGATCACTAGTCGAATGCCTTAACCACTTGGCCATGTGCCCATACATAAAAGACCCATAATACTCAGAATTAATATACAGTAACTAGAATCCTTCATTTGCATTTTTGTAATGTGAAATGGCTCCAGCCACCAGCTGTGCAAAGGGAAGCTATGGTCTTCAAAGATTTCTCTTCAGAGACTCATCTTGCTCTATCCCACTTTATCCTCCGTTGGCTCTACACTTTAACTTCCTTCATTGCTCCCTCTTTCACCATTCACCCACTCCTGTTTTCCTCTCTCATCTCACCTCCTTACCTGCCCATTACCTTCTGGTGCTCCTCCCCGTTCCCTTTCTTCAATGGGCTTCTGCCCTCTCCTGTCAGATTCCCCTTTCTCCAGCCCTTTATCTCTTTAAGCAATCGACTTCCCAGCTCCTTACTTCAACCCTCCCCCTCTCCCGGTTTTACCGATCACCTACAACCTTGTTCTTCTTCCTCCCTTCCCCCACCTCACTGTTCTATCTTCTCATCTTTCTTTTCCCCAGTCCTGATGAAAATTCTCGGCCTGAATCACTTACGCTTTTCCATAGATGCTGCCTGGGCTGCTGAGTTTCTCCAGCATTTTCTGCACGTTGCATAAACTACCTTTGCCTGAACACTACCTTAACCCTTGCCTTGCTGCATCTTCCAATGCTTCCCTGACTGCCAGGGTAAACCTGGAGAACTACAAGCCCTTAGCTGCTGGAGCCAACTTCAGAGAGTGAACTGATCTTGTTTATTTTGGTCCTGTATTATGGTTAACTGCAATAAGTATTTAACAAGTGACCATCTCTCTGTGAAACAATGTTTTGTTTGAAATGTGATCATCTGGCCTGGTGGTGCATCTTCACCAGCTATCCAATGTGCATCAGGGGTGATACTGGAGTTTCTAGTCCAAGCCCTGGGCCCACAGGCTCTCACCAGCAGGAGCTGGTCTCGGGGACCTGGATCTGTAGCAGGGAGTTTGGATTGCAGGCTGGGGTGGTAACAGCTTGCTATTGACTGAGGCCAGAGCAGATCATGGGTGAATCTGAAACCTGCATTAGAATGGTCCCCATTCACATTCCCCATGGCGCTGGGTACACTTTACTATGTTTGCCGTCTGGTAAGATGGCAGCACACAGATGCAGAGCCAATAAAATCTGTCTTTTTTAAAACATCTTTTTCATTTACTAGCTGGGCATTCAGAATTTCTTCAAGTACTGCAGGTCTACTCCATCAGCGTGTTGCTCCTTGGTGGAGGATCTGGACTTGTTGGGTCCGTGTTGCTGTCAGAGTTGGTTTGCAAAGGTGGTGTGCAGTCTAACAGCCTGTGATAGGGTTTTAGTTGTTTCTCCGATAATCACAAGGCCCTGTTGGACATTGGTAATATGGAATGCTGAATGTCTGGTTCACTGGTTTATTGGGGGATCAGCTGTAGTGAGGACCGGGCATCATGCTGTGGTGTCGCCTGTTTGCATCCGTCCAGGAGAGAGACATCGGAGTCAGTGCCGGAGACGGTGTGACGTGGTGACCATGTTGGCATCGGTGCTGCCCTCCAGTGGCCACTCAGTGGAAGATGAGCTGGACTGGGTTCGACTGCATATTGCTGCGGGCTTGCTCTTGCCAACACATTCATGGGCTCGGGGAATTGGGCTGTATTATATTATTGAGTGATTGTATGTTTAACTGCTATCTGATATATATGTTATACGTGCCTTGTGCTGTGTATTTCTGTTGGCACTGTTTTCTTTCACTTTGGCCCTGGAGTAACATTGTTTTTTTGGCTGTATTCATGGATGGTTGAATAATAATTAAACTTGTATTAATCTTATTCCAGGTTCCCATCCCGCTGTGGCAGAGGGGGAGGTGATGAGAAGAGTTTGCTTCACCGAGAATGGAAACACCAATCCTGAATCCGGTGTGAGTGGACAGGGCGCAAGTCAAAACAGCAACGCTTGTCTGGACATTAAGATCAAAAATTGCATTGGCTACTTTGTGTATCTGCTGAAGCCGACACCTAGTAATCACACTGTGTACTGCACAGGTATGTCACTGCTCTCATTCACACAGAGGTGTCAGGGGTGAGGGGAAATTCTGTGATATCCTGAGTTATCAGTACCCGTAATGGACTCTGCCCCGTACGTCCCTCTGAAGCAAGCTGCCCAGCATGTACAGTTTGATGCAGAGGTTGTCTGCACGTGTGGCTGGATCCTTACAATTACACTGTCATAATTTGTTACAGGTAAGTCTAAAATCCAAGCAAGAGAGTGCTTCCTCGTACATGGATTCTGCACATTCAGTTTTACCATTGCATCTTTTCTTTGATGGAGAGACTCATAGTTCCAACATGAACACTGAACAATTGCCTTCTGTACACGTCATGTCAGAATCACAATCCAGTTTATTATCACCAGCATGTGTCGTGAAATTTGTTAACTTAGCAGCAGCAGTACAAGACAATATGGAAAGAAAAAAAATAAAAGAATCAATCAATTCCAGTAGTATGTAGATACATAATTAAATGATCAAAGAGGCAGGTAGTTTTGAGAAAGTACAGAGTTGAGAGAAGGACTCAGATGGATTAGGAGAATGGGCAAAGAAGTGGCAGATTGAATACAGTGTCGGGAAGTGTATGGTTACGTACTTTGTTAGAAGAAATGAAAGGTTCTCTCCATTTTCAGCATGGAGTGAAAATTCAAAAATCTGAATTGCACAGGGACTTGGGAGCTTTTGTACAGGATTCCCAAAAGGTTAATTTTCAGGATGAGTCACTGGTCAGGAAGGTAATACGATGTTACCACTCATTTCAGGAGGACTAGAATAGAAAAGCAAGGATATAATGTTGAGGTTTTATGAAGCACTGGTAAGGCATCACTTGGAGTATTGTAATCGGGTCTGGGCACCTTATTTTAGAAAGGATGTGCTGAAACTGGAGAGGGTTCAAAGGAGATTAATGAAAATGATTCCAGGATTGGACGGTGTGTCATAGTGTTTGATTGCTCTGGGCCTGCATTCACTAGAATTTAGAAGAATGAGGGGTGACCTAATTGAAACCTAACTGCTTTTGAAAGTGGATATGGTAGGGATGATTCCCCTGGTGAGAGAGCCCAGGACCAGATGACACAGCCTCAGAACAGAGGGTCTCCCTTTTAGAACAGAGATAAGGATGAATATCTCCAGTCTGTGAGTGGTGAATCTGTGGAATTTGTTGACACAGATGACTCTGGAGACAATCTTTACATATATTTAAGGCAGAGGTTGATCGATTCTTGATTGGCCAGGACACAAAGGGATATGGGGAGAAGGCAGGAGAGGAAAAATGGATCAGCCACCTTGTAATTGTGGAGCAGTCTCAATGGGCCACGTGGCCTAATTGTGCTCCTCTAGCTAATGATCTTACATCAGAGGTAGATAAAACTAGGGAATGTGCAGCAGTGGTTTAGAGGGTTTGTGAAGCAGATCTTAACCCCTGGAGCAGCAAATGCTTGGAATGCACTGCCTCAGAGAGTGGTTGCTGACAGAACTTCTGTGTCCAGCTGAGTAAGAATCATTTCAGCAAAGAAGGGCCGTGGACCAGGTTAGGACTGATAGGACTGAGGGGTGGGCACTGTCAGTATGGATGTTTATACACAGCATGATTCAGTTTTACTGCCACCAATTCAATAAAGAGAGCTGGAAGATGAAACTGCACTGACAGTGTTTATGTGAGTAGGTGATCATTATTTTGGAGTGTACACCTGAGGTTGGTGGAGTGGGGGTGAGTTACAATAGGCATTAATTTCAACACTGTTAATGAATAATGCTAATTAAGATTATTGTTTATACCATTGACACTGAGCATACTCCTGCTGCAGTTTCCACACTTGGTGGTCCGTGTGTAAATCACACTATCCTGGATCAGCCCTGGAGGAGCACGGATTGTTCATCGGAAGAATGCAGTGAATACATGGATGATCAAACCTGGACAGAAGGATGGTACCGATTCAAGAGGTAATGGGAGGAGACAATTAAATTAATATCAGTCAATCAAATGGAGAATATGCTGGGAACAAGGGGAATGTAAAGGGAAATTTGTTTATTTTCTTACAGTTATGTGGCAGAGTCCATAAACATCCTTGTGTCTGGGACAGAGAATGGATAAGGTTGTCTGGGATCATCATGTAGAAAAGAATGGATACACAGGGTCTTGAGTTATTATTGAAAGAAATGGGACAAGTTGTGGATACATAGAGATGTCGGTATCAGTCAAACAGGGAGTGGGATCATCAGTCACAGGCATGGAACAGGGAGTGGGTGCAGGAAGCCTGAGATCTGGCAGAGACTAAATGTGGGAAGTGGGAAGCTCACAATCCCTTTCCTTGGTGATGGGGCATTGATGATACAGAGAAAAGCACAAAGTATAAAAGGGACACCACATGGGAAATGCTGGAGAAACTCAGCAGATCGACGTCTTTGATGAGGAATGAATACTCACCATTTTAAGCCAGGACCCTTCATCGGGACTGGGAAGAAAGGAGGCAAAATCCAGTTTAAGAAGATGTGCAGGGGGGATTTAAGTGGAGAACAAGCTGGAAGGTGATAGATGAGGCCAGGAGATGTGGAAGGTGGGGACGATGTGAGAAGCTGGGATTGAAGTCAGCACACCATCGCAGACTTCAAAGCTAAACGCAGTGGAGTTTCCAACATTGCCGCCCCTCTCCCAGGTGAGCAACATATTTTTTGTGCTTTATTTGATGTTGCCAATTCTGAGCCCCTGAAGAGAGCAGCTGATGTGACCGGCAGCTTGGTCATCTGAGGCCGAAGTACGCAAGTGTTTCCAATGAGTGGACAGTCGCACAGCTCTAGGTCCGGACGTCTTCCCAGGGCGAGTACTCAGGATGTACGTGGCACAACTGGCAGGTGTGTTTACAAACATTATTAATCTCTCTCCCAGTGTGGAGTATCTTCCTGCTTCAAAACATCCACCATTGTTCCGGTACCGAAAAGGACCAAGACAACATGTCTGAACGTCCTGTTGCATTCACCTCAAGAGTAAGCAAGTTTTTTAGCGGCTGATCAAGGACTACATCTGCAGCATGTTACCACCCACACTGGACCCCCTACAATTCACCTACCCACACAACCGATCAACGGATAATGCAATAGCCACAGCTCTACACACGGTCATTACACACCTGGAGAAGAGGGATGCTTGTGTGAGAATGCTGTTCTTGGACTTCAATCAGCATTCAACACCTTAATTCCCTCCAGGCTCAACAAGAAGCTCAGAGACCTCGGCCTTCACTCTGCCTTGTGTAGATAGATCCTGGATTTCCTGTCAGATCGCTGGCAGGCGGTAAGAGTGGGCTCCCTCACCTGTGCCCCTCAACACTGATGCCCCTCAGGGCTGTGTCGTAAGCCCCCTCCTTTACTCTCTGTATACCCATGGCTGTGTCAAAAATCACAGCTCCCATCTGCGAATTAAATTTTCTGACGACACTACAATGATTGGCCTGATCTCAAATAATAACAAGGTAGCCGTCAGAGAAGTAGCCGACTGGTGGCGTAGTGGCGTCAGCGCTGGACTTCAGGGAGAAAGGTCCAGAGTTCATTTCCAGCCGGCTCCCTTGCACGCTTTCCATCCGTGCTGGGTTGAGCGTCGAGCTAGAATCTCGACCTCGTAAAAAAAAAACCTGGTGAATGCTACAGAAACGCCACATGATGAGCAATCACCAAAAAGATCGGTGCAAAAAGCTTGTCATGACGGCGCCCCAATGACTCCACCAGGAGTTAAGGGCATTCTTCTTCTATAGAGAAGTCATAATCCTGACACAGCGGTGACAAGAAAACATCCTCTCCCTCTAGTCGCTAAAACAAAGGAGCTGGTTGTGAACCACAGGAGGAATGGAGACAGGATAACCTCTATTGACTTCAATGGAGCTGGGGTTGAGAGGGTGAACAGCTTTAAGTTCCTCGGCATAAACATTACCGAGGATCTCACATGGTCTGTACGTACCGGCTGAGTGGTGAAAAAGGCACTTTCATCTCAGATGGCTGAAGAAGTTCAGTATGGGCCACCAAAATCTCAAGAACTTTCTATAGGGGCACAAAAGAGAACATCCTGACAGGCTACATCTCTGTCTGGTATGGGAACTGTATTCCCTCAATCGCAAGACACTACAGAGAGTGTTACGGACAACCCAGCGCATCTGTAGATGTAAACTTTCCACTATTCAGGACATTTACAAAGACGTGTAAAAAAGGCTTGAAGGATCATTGGGAAACCAAGCCACCCCAACCACAAACTGTTCCAGCTGCAATCATCTGGGAAACGGTACTGCAGCATAAAAGCCAGGACCAACAGGCTCCAGGACAGCTTCTTCCACCAGGCAATCAGACTGATTAATTCATGCTGACACAACTGTATTTCTATGTTATTTTGACTGTCCTGTTGTACATACTATTCATAAATTACTATAAATTGCACATTGCTCATTTAGACTGAGACGTAATGTGAAGATTTTTACTGCTCATGTATATGAAGGATGCAAGTAATAAAGTCTATTAAATTTGATGGTTAGAAGAGCCAGAGGAAGAAGGAATCTGATGGGAGTGGACAGTGCAGTAAAGGGAACAAGGTGGGGAGGCAGAGGGAGGTGGTGGCATTGACATGAGGCAAGGGAGGAGAGAAGAGGGCAATTTGGCTACAATCTATTTCTGTTTCCTTCCAGTTTGGATGAACGTTCTCAGATGAAAATGTCATGAGTTTATTGCCAACAGATGCTGCATTTATTATCTGCATTTGCAGTTTATTTACAATTCACAATCCTGATGTTTACTTTGTACTTTATACTTTATTGTCACCAAACAATTGACACTAGAACGTACAAGCATCACAACGATATTTGATTCTGCGCTTCCCGCTGCCTGGATTACAAATCGATAGTAATTATTAAAAAAAACAAATTATAAATCATAAATAGATGGAATATAAGGTAGTGCAAAAACACCGAGAGGCAGGTCCGGATATTTGGAGGGTACGGCCCAGATCCGGGTCAGGATCCGTTCAGCAGTCTTATCACCGATGGAAAGAAGCTGTTCCTAAATCTGGCCGTCGAGTCTTCAAGCTCCTGAGCCTTTTCCCGGAGGGAAGAGGGACGAAAAGTGTGTTGGCTGGGGGAGTCGTGTCCTTGATTATCCTGGCAGCACTGCTCCGACAGCATGCGGTGTAAAGTGAGTTCAAGGACGGAAGATTGGTTTGTGTGATGTGCTGCGCCGTGTTCACGATCTTCTGCAGCTTCTTTCAGTCTTGGACAGGACAACTTCCATACCAGGTTGTGATGCACCCAAGAAGAACGCTTTCTACAGTGCATCTATAAAAATTAGGGTTTTAGGAGACAGGCCAAATTTCTTTAGTTTTCTCAGGAGGTAAAGTTTAGCGATCCCGTTTACAGTTACTGTTCTAAAGATTTGCTAAATATGCCTGCAGATAAAGAACCTCAGGATTGTATGTGGTTACGGTATGTACTCTGATAATAAATTTTACTTTGAACCTTGTCTAACTTACTAAGTTTCTGCAGCACTTCATGAGTGTTGCTCAGGATTTCCTGCATCAGCAGAATATTTTACATCAAATATCAAACAGTGCTTCCTGAGATTAGCGAGAATATCAAACCGATGGAATGGGCTCCAGTTCCTGCTCATTCTCTCAGTGGATGCTCAGTTGAGACGTTGATGCTTTCTTTTCCAGTTCTGGGGGCTGGAGGATTCCTGAGACTGCTGTTCCAACGTACAAGTGCTCCGGGACAAGTCCAGGCTGGTTAAGCGGTAAGGTCATCGTGTGCAACAGCAGGGCTTGGTTACTTTTCAGGTAGGGCAGACTCGACACAGAAACAGGTCTCGACATCCCTGAGAAATGCTCCCCACAGTCACTTAAGTCATGTTGCAATTCTGGTCCCACATGGAATCTGACAGTGGTGCATCAGCTTCCTGGAGATTCCTGGTACATGTAGCTGGTCTCTGGATCTGCCAATCAAGCCCACTCCAGATAAGACCCAGTGCAATTTCAGTGAGGGAGCAGCACCCAGGGAGTTGAGTGTAATCCACAGCAGCCCACAGTTCATGAGGTAATTCATAAATCAATGTAATTTCTCAATGAATCTGTAATGTCTATCAAGGTTCCCAGTCATCCAGGTCATTGCATTTCAAGCAGTTGCAAATTAAGGCAACTGGACTTGCTGTGTTTTCTGGAAGACATTTCACCACCCATCCGAGAGGCTTCTTCAGTTCTGATCCATGGTGGGCAGTTTCCCGGCTTATAAACTCTGAATTGTTCAAAGGGAGAGCGATCACATGGGGGTTGTTAAGAGTCGTAGAGGTAATGAGGGGATTATTAGTTTTACCTTTGTGTGAATGGATGTGTGCTGGCGTAGATACGTTAGGACTGTATTGAGAGTAGTGATAGGTGGTGTTGTACCCAACCTTCTCTGTTCAGGGTTGGGTTTTCCAGTTTGACAAAGATGGCTTTAACCCATCTTTCCAATTACCCATCCTTCTGGCCTTGTTATCAAAGGGGTTTCCTTGTCCTTTATGTGTAGACATACAGCTGTGTCTTTATTTGAGGTGTTAGCCCTCCTACGTTGGGCCAGCCACTTGTGAAGTGGTTGTTTTGTCTCACTGATATACAGATCTGTGCAGTTCTCATTGCTTGATACAATATTGTTCTGTCTGTGTTTGGGTGCAGGATCCCTGAGGTGGATGAGTTTCTGAGTATGTTTGTAGGTCTGAAAAGCACAGGGACTTGTTTTATTTTCTTCTAGACGACACAGCTAGTCCAGTTGCCTTGATTCACTACTGCTTGATAAAACTTCAGTGTTTTCAGTTAAACACAGTCCTTAGTTTTCATGTTGCAATTATTTTAAAATTCATGTTTCTTTTCGAAGTCTATGTTATGTTTAAATTTGAACATATCCGACAATTATAAACAACTTACCACCACTGCAATTTTTATCAGGTCTGTATATTTTCCAAGCTTGCAGATGTCCCTGATTCACTTTGGAGATATTCAACAGTGGGTCAGTTTGCTAATAGTTTCATCATTGTCAAGCACCAGGGGAGGGACTTGTGTTTCATGGGACAGGGACCCACAAGGTTTCATCAACAAGAGCTTTCCTCTGAGACTAGGTGTGGCTGTGGGGAGGACAGCAGCTCACACTGACCAAGCCTGGTCAGACAAAGTGGGTAGTGAACAATGGATTTGCAGTGGGTCTGGTTGCACATTTCCTATTGCAATGTGGAGACAGGTATATTACGGAATGTTCACAAACCCCATTCCAGGTCACCATCCCAGCGTGGGAGAGGGGGAGGTCAACAGGACTGTCTGCTTCAGCTGGGAGCAAAACAACTGCGATACAAATCGGGCAATCAAGATCAAAAACTGTGGTGCTTTCTTTGTCTACTGGCTGAAGCCGACACTCTGCTGTGACAAAGTTTATTGTACAGGTACGTTACCAATCTCCATTAACACATTGGGGGGGGGGGGGGCGGGAGAAGTTATTCGGAAATTTTGAGACATGCCAAATGATCAAAACACACAGCTTGCTGAGTATTCCAGTCTTTCGCAAGATCAGTGGATCATCTCAGTCATTTCCCCTGTACCCATTCTGCAAGTCAGTCTGCCATGTCAGAATCTCATTCTCCTGGTCTGACATGTAACATCCTCTGCTACACCGAGACGTGACACGAACCATCCACTATCTGTGCCACATGAGTGCTGAGCACCAATCTCGAGTCAACCCCTCCTCCCATGAGGACCAAGTAGACCCCTCCATAAGTCTGAGGACATCCATCCTCCCCTTCTTTCACTTCCACTCTAGGTAAAATCTAGAGTGATGGCCCATCCTCCAACCCTCAGACTGAGCCAACAACTCTTCTTCCAAAAACAAAACCCTGATTTGGTACACATCATAAAGAAGAAATAATCTGCAGCTACTGGAAATACAAGCAATACACACAAAATGCTGGAGGAACGGCAGGGCAGGAAGTGTCTATGAAAAAAAGTACAGTCGACGTTTCGGGCCAAGACCCTTTGGCAGGACATATCTTTCCCTCTTTCCCCTTCCCAAGAGGGATAAATGATGTCTGAGATGTGAAAGGAAACCAGATGGTCACGTGCAGCTTCTTCACAGATATCATCAGAAGTTAGGATTGATGCCTGGTTGCAAAGCATCTGAGCCAGCAGCTCTTATAAGATACAAGAGCAGAATTAGGCCATTCACCCACTGTGTCTGTTTTGCTAGTTAATCATTGTTTACTTATTTTCTTTCTCAAACCCATTCTCCTGCCTTCTCTCAGTAACCTTTGGCACCCTGACTAATCAAGAATCTGTCAACCTCCACTTTAAATATACCCAATATCATCGCTCCACCACCATCTGTGGCAATGAATTTGCAAGATTCACACCATCTGAGTAAATAAATTTCTCATTATCTCTGCTCTAAATTGACACCCCTCTCTTTAGATGCTTGTCCCGGACTTACACCAAATAGGAACCAACCTCTCCACATCCACCCTATCTATACTTCTGATAATCCATAGGTTTTAGTCCACTAGTCACTGGCAGCCAACGAGAAAAGATCCCCTTTTATTCCCACTCTGCCTCCTTCCAGTCAGCCAATTTTCTATATATGCCAGTATCTTTCCTGTTGGGCACTGAGCCTCATATGTCGTATCTTGTCAAAGGCATTTTGAAAATCCAAATAAACAATCACTGACTCTCTTTTGTCTGACCTACCTGTTATTTCCTCAAAAAGATTCCAAAAGATTTGTCAGACTACATTTCCTCTAAAGGAAACCATGCTGGCTTCTGCATCTTTTATCTTGCCCCCAGATATCTCAAACTCATCTTTATAATGGACTGGAACATTTTCCCACCACTGAAGTCAGGCTAACTAGCTTCCAATTTCCTTTTTTTTCTGTCTCTCCCTTCATAAGGAGTGGAGTGACCTTTGCAACTTTCTAGTACTCCAGAATCATTCCAGGATCCAGTGATTGCTGGAAGATCACAACTAGTACCTCCATAATCTGCTCAGCTACCTCTTTCAGAACCCTGAGGTGTTATCCACCTGGCCCAGGTGACTTACCTGCCTTCAGGTGTCTTCTCCTTAGTAACAGCAACTGCATTCACTTCTGCCCCCTGAAACTCTAGTTTCTGGCACGCTGGTAGTGTCTTCCACAGTGAAGTCTCACACAAAATGCTTATTAAGTTCAGCCAGCATTTATTTGTCCCCCATTACTGCTTCCCCAACACAATTATCCAGTTGTCCAATATCCACACTCACCTCTGTTTTACCACTTTATTATCCAGATCATTGATATTGATGACAAAATACAATGGGCTCAGCACCGATCCCTGCGGCTCTCCATTAGTGACAGGACTTCACACAGAGAGGCAGCCATCTACTTCCACTCTCTGACTTCTTAGATTTTCCCAGAAAGTCAATGTCTAATTCAGTTTCCTGCCTCAACTTGACTGCACTGCGGCTGAACCTTCTTGACCAAACTCCCATGTGGGAACTTGTCAAGTGCCTTGCTAAAGTCCATGTAGGAAACATCCACTGCCCTGCCTTCATCACCTTTCCTGGTAACTTCCTCGAAAACTATATAAGATTGATTAGACTCGATGTACCAGAGTGAAAGCATGCTGAGTATCCTTAATCGGACCACGTTTATCCAAATACTCGTATACCTAGTCCATTAGAATAGCTTCCAATATCTTTCCCACTACTGATACCAGGCTCACCAGTTTATAATTTCCTGTTTTAGAGAAAATATAGAAAACCTAAAGCACAATACAGGCCCTTCAGCCCACAATGTTGTGCCAAACATGTACTTACTTCAGAAATTACCTAGGGTTAGCCATAGCCCTCCATTTTCTAAGGTCCATCTACCTCTCCAGAAGTCTCTTAAAAGACCATATTATATCCACATTCACCACCGTCACCGGCAGCCCATTCCATGCACTCACCACCCTCTGTGCAGAAACAAACAAACAAACTTGCCCCTGACATCTCCTCTGTACCTACTTCCAAGCACCTGAAAACTGTGCCCTCTTGTGTTAGCCATTTTAGCCCTAGGAAAAGGCCTCTGATTATCCACATGAACAATGCCTCTTATCCTTTTGTACACCTCTATCAGGTCATCTCTCATTCTCCATCGCTCCAAGGAGAAAAGGTCAAGTTCACACAACCTAATCTCATAGGGCTTGCTCCCCAATCCAGGCAACATCCTTGTAAGTATCCTCTGCACACTCTTTATAGTTTCCACATCCTTCCTGTAGTGAGGTGAAACTGAAAATGAAGTGAAGGGTCCTTGTAAAAGTTTATACAATTATGAGGAGTTGTATATTGTACAGACAGCCAACAATTTTGACTTTTTCCTCGTCAGCAGTGGCTGAAACTACAGGCACATGCATACACAGATCTGAAGAGATTTTTTTCGCCCGGTGATGCGTCGTTATGTCTACAGCAGACGTGCTGGACGGAGGTGATAATAACATAATGGAAACGTGTCTGGATGACCCTTGGTTAACGAAGGTAGAGAGTGGTACGGGCTGTATTATGGCTCTGGGGATTGATATAGGTCGCCATAGTCGAGCTGGGGCAGAATCTATGCAATATTGATTCCCCACTGCAATCTACAAGAAGGTAGCTCTATCACAGCGCTGACGGCAGCGAATCTCCAGTGCCAGTGTAAAAGTCATTGCGATGCTTCCAGATTTAGCCGAGTTACCTTGCGGCCGAATGAGCCCTGAGTGTCAACGCTGCTGTCAAACGCAACGAGTGAATGAAATCAACTGAGTGATAGGATACCGGGATTGTTGATGACGTCACGGCTGTCACGAAAGCTTCTGTACGGAAATGGAGTTATATTTTATTCCAAGTCAATTTAATAGTGAGACGCATTATGCTTAAACAAATAAAACCCAGATGTACATCGTGACCCAATAACAGATTCCCGATGCGGAGAATTAGTGGGTAATGAACTTTCGAACTTTAGGAACATGTGCTTTGCTTTACCTGTGTTTTTTAACTAATATTAAAAACAAAGTCCAAGGAGATTTTAACACCAGCAGCATTTCTTCTCTAAACTTAGTCTGAGTCGCTGTATAAATGCAGGCGTTCGTGCAGGAACTCAGATACATGAGCATGTAGCCGGCTTCAGTGGCGACATAGGCAGAGTGGGTGTAATCACCGTCGTAATGCGCGGTTCCTGTGATTCGGGTGGTCTGAAAGGTCACGGCGGCCGTCAGCCACAACAAAATGAAACTGCCGGACACACTAAAGAGTAAAATGATGGATTTCCGACGGCCTTCCATCTCCGGATCCTTCTGTGTTTGACTGCCTTGACCGCGCAGTCCGCGGCGCACTTTACTGGCTAATAAAATGCGCCTCACTGTCAGACAGTTAAACAGGACTATGAGAACAAAAGGTAATATGGGCGTTAAAATACTCTGCAGAAAGGAGAATGTGACGCCCACTGGCGACGTAATGAACCACGAGCTCGGCTGACAGCCCCATTGAATACCGTTAACTATACGCACAGTTTTATACTCTAATAGAAACGGAAGGCTCTGTAAATGCATCAGGAGCGGAACGGTTATAACGCCGGCAACAGCTGTCCTCACTGTGCAATATTTCGCTTTAAGCTTCTGACAACAGATCGCTACAAACCGATCGACTGTGAACAGGACAGTGTACCAGACCGAGGTTTGCAGGCTGATCCACATGACGTACAGGACGACCTTACAGGCGGATGTGTAGGACAGGAAGGAGATTGGAAATTGGTAGATGACAATATGATACGCAATTACGCAGACCACCATCACCAGGAGATCTGCCATTGCCATGCCAGCCATGTAGAGCGATATGCATTTGGAAAGGCCGCAATTCCCTCGGAAGAGGACCACCATTGTCAATACGTTCGCTAAGGAAAGAGTCACAAATTGTGAGTTACAAACAGGGCGAGGAGAAGCGTTCTCGGAATCCAATGTGAAAATACTATTCCGACAGTGTTCGGCAAAATTACCGGGGAAATATGTGCTAGTTATATTTACTATCATTCCCAACCGCTACGGGTAAGACATATAATCAGGGAAGAAGAGAGCGAGAAAAAGAGAAAGAGGGGGGCAGAGAGAGAGAGAGAGAGAGAGATTAGCTACGGTGGCAGCTGGTACAATCCACAATGTTCCCACAATTCGTACTGTTCTACTGCTCCTTCACCAAAAGTTCGGTCACAAAATATATTTCAATCTGTAACAATCCGCGGTATCAAATTTACGCTGGCAGTGGTTAACAGCGGAGAGGATTGATCTCTCTGAATTTCAGCAGCATCGTTTGTGCTGAACTTTGGAGGGAGTGCAGCGGCAGTGAACTTGATCCTGCAGCAGCGCATAGAGCGGAGACGAACCATTCAGCAGCAGTAGTCTGCCGTGTCTCCGCGCTAGGTTGGTTTCGCCGATAAACAACACCCAGTGAAATGACTGTTAATAGAAGACCGTCCCTTTCATTTCAGAAAGAGGATGTGTCGACTTACCTGGAGCACCGAAAGCTGCGAGAATAGGGTAAAATACCATCCTTACTTGTCGGATTGTCGGTAGAGCCATTTTCGGATGTTGTACAAAATGTACCGCACTCCGAGCACGATGTGCCAGTCGCCTGCGTTCTGATCTCGCTGCCCTTTTATATATTAATCTATACCCCAGTTAAAAAAAACAACAACAGCAACAAAGTTTGCACAACAACTCGAGTTAGTTACAGTCAGTTAACAAACAAGGTGCCGTTTCTATTTCTGTGTTCTCTCGGCACCACGGGGAATACTTGAAGCTCAGTCCATAACACCGTCTAGTAAAGTAGACAATCAGAAACTTTTTAAAGCTGTTCTACGTATTCCGGATTGAAATACCAGTCATGACCTATCACCTACTTCTATTGTTGCCTTCACATTCATTTTATTTGATATTAGTTGTAAGATATCTCGCTCCATATCTCACAAAGCAAATGCTAGCTTTGAATTAGCTCACGATTTATCCTGAAACCAATCCCACATCGTATGAACTTTACAGCGGGTTTGCACAATCTGCGTTATTAGCCCCATGCAATTGTACACCACACGGATTTTATCACCTTATTCCAACTTTGTCCACACTTCTTCAGTCACACTGAACTCACCAACCCATTGTGCAGTCGTGATTGGCAACGACAGCACGGAATGTACTGAAGTAACCCCTGATTTTTGACATTGAAGGTTAAAGATCTCTATAATAACCTTTGTGATGAATATTACCGATACCTAACGGGCATCGGCTTTTTCTGGCCCCGAATAAGGTCTCAATAAATGGTGGTGCATATTATGGATCATCACTGGCTCCTCATTTCCATCATCAGAATCGGAACCAGCATCACGTTTACTCTCTCCAGTAAATGTCGTGAAATGCGTGTGCAGTGCAACACGTCCAAAAGCACTAAAATAAGCAATAAGAAATAAATAAACAAGAGTTTTGCTAAAAGGATGCAAACAGTGACGTAGTTTTTTTTTTATAATTTAGAAAAGTTTAGAAATATTTTAGCAAGCCGATGCTTGAAGAGAATAAATTCAACTAAAATATACGAGGCTTAGCGAGTACTTTGGTGGTACTGACGACAACTCCCTGGACTTTTACATAGCCATGGACAAGGATATGAGTAGAATATATTGGGAAGTGTTTAATTTGGGGGAGTACCCATCATGACGCTATGAGGTAGGAACCTGAGGATGTGAACTGGGAATGGATGTGTTCAGGGAAATGCCCAACAGAAATGTGAAGGTTGTTTAGGTTGCCCTTGCTTGGTGCTCTGGGTAGGTTTGTCCCGCTGAGGTAGGGAAAGTATGCTAACTCGAAGGGGTCACGTTGTGACGAGATGTGGAATATCCATTCCCGAGGAAGAAAAAAGCATGCTTAAGGCTTAAGAAGCAGAGATCATCAGAGACGCTTCTGGAGAGGTACAAGGTCATCAAGAAGGAGGCAAACAGTGGACATAAGTGTTAGGAGTGTGCATTGGCGAGGAGGAGAACAGGAGGACGACAGCGTAGAAACGATGAAGGATACAAGAGGAAAGAAACATGCGCCGGGAGTCGGGGGCGGCAGTGCGGGTCGGTAATGAACGCTTTGCTTCAGTATTCACCAGTGCAGAGCTTCCCGGCAGAGTTGATGCCGGGGACCAGGACTATTAACCCAGTCCTCCGTAGACCACAGAGTAGGAATCGCAGAGGGAACTTGATGAACGAGGGGGCAGCGTGAACAGACTCATATGCTGGAATATGTCAAGGTTTCGAAGGAAGATTCACTGGAGACTTTGAAGAGTATGAAGATAGATAAGACACCGAGACCGAACGGAGCATAGCACATACTACTACTGGGTGCGTGGAAAGAGATTGTCTCGGCTTTGCTAATGACACGTGAGTCCTCATTGGCTACAGGAATAGGTGTGAAGGATTAGATGGTTTGAGGTTCTGGCAAATATAATTATTTTGTTCAAGAAAGGTAACAGGAATAACCCTGGAAATGATAAATCAACGACTCCTACTTAAGTGATGGGCAAAATGGTGGCGAGTTCCTGGAGATACGACGCAGGAGCTCCACAAGTCTTGGCACATCAACCTGTAACTGCAACGTGGACATCCTCACTCATCGTACCCAGACGGTGAAACTAAGCAGGTGCGCATCAAATCCCGAAACCCTGAGCACAGGTCCCTTACACTGGTGTGTACTGAGCCCAGTTCTCTACTCTCCCTCCGCCTATGACTGCACTCCTGTTCACGCTACAGACTCAATCATCATAGTCTCAGAGGACACAACAGTGACTGGACTAATCACAATGTCTAATGAATCTAAAGTTAGAGAGGATGAACTTCAGCCTTCCAGTCAACATCAAGAAGAAAATAGAAATGACAGTCGACTTCAAAAATGCAAGAAGTCTCGAACAAGGCCCATTGTTTCTAACCGGTGACGTAATGGAGAGCGTCATCAGGTGGAAGGTTTTGGTGATGAATATCACCGAGCAGCTCTCTCGGTCCATCATGAAAACCTCGTTGGTGGCGAAAGCACAACAGTGACTATACTGTATGAGATGATTAGGGAGAGCTAATCTGTCTCAAAAACAGCAGGTCAACATTGTATGTGCTATACTCTAGAAGCAGAGAGACAGATTGCAATCCGCTCAAACGGTCGATTAGGACTGCTCAGAACATCACTGGGACTCAACTACCGGACTCGGAGATAATCTTCAACTCCAGATGCCTACGGCAACATTAAAGACCCATCCAATTTCTGACATTGTCTGTTTAATATCCTGCCATCTGGTAGGAGATAGGGAATCATCTTCTCCATGACAGTAGACTGAAATAACTTCTTCCTGAGGGCCATTGCATTTATCTGTTTTTGCCCAGTATGCGGGAGGAAAGTAATTTCGTTGTCTTCAGCAATGACAAAAAAGTTCCATTTTATTCCATTCATTTGCAGAAGCACAATCTGATTAAAGATATTCCACAGGACTTTCAGAAGAGCAGAACATGTGTCACGAACCTAAGTGAATTCCCTGAGGAATTGGAAAGAAATATTAATTAAAAACCGAGGACTGGAGGTTGTGAAAATTCATTATAGTATGGTATTTTCGCCCATTCAGTCAGCTCATTCAAGAAGGCAGGAGGCATGAGTTCCAGGGAAAATTACCTATGTGGATTCAGAGTTGGTTTTGCAGAAAACAAAGGCTGCGGTGGCCTTCAGGAGATGGGGGAATGAGTGCAAGGGTCAATAGATGATTTGGCAGCTCTGTAAAACCCTGCTG